>NC_044032.1:511563855-511865854 GCF_901765095.1 Microcaecilia unicolor
GAGGCAGTGTATATTTATATACAAATTTATATACATATTTATTATTCAGCTTTAGCTGCCTATCTACTACAAAAATGGCTTTACACAGTATACAGCAGAATTGTAAAACATAAAATGTTCTTGTAAAAATATAAAAATTTAACATAATTATAAATAAAATTCAAAGGGGTCCTTCTACTAAGCAGCGCTAAAAAGTGGCCTGCTCTATTTGTAGCATGTGGGTTTTCCAAGCGCTGAGGCACTTTTAGCATGACAGTAAAATGGCTGCAATTTCTATTTTCCCTTTAATGACCACACACTAATTTCCCAATTAACGTATGGCCATTAGTGCGTGAGCCCTTATCGCTACCTATTTACTAGACGGTAATGGCTCATGCACTAACCCTGCAACTTGCGGCAATTTACCCGAGCTCCCCGATTATCACAGGGCATGTCTACTGTCCACCTCCAAACATGCCCCCCCTACACACACTAAAAATATTTTATATTTTTTAAGCACAGAATTGGTGCGCACCGATCCCAGAACTACCATGGGACACTTAAGCTATAGGAATATTATGTGCATCTACACAGTGCAGGCTAATTTTTAGCATGTGCTAAAATAGCTAGCGTGCCTTTGTAAGCATAAAATTAAACTCAGAAATGTGTTTTTATTAATTTAAAATTTGTAATATTCTGGGGTTTACTGGAAAAAAAACTTCTAACAGTCTACAACAATATAAACAATACAAAAGAGTGTCCTGCATATTCCAAAAGTTATACTATTTCTTTTAAATTATTAGTAATAGCATATGCAATCTTTTTATCATCCTGAGCCTATGCAAAAGAAACTAGATTAACTGGAATCTATCAAGCAAAGCATAAATTTCTGTTTTGCTAGGTAGATTCCAGTTAATCTAGTTTTTTTTTTTGCATAGGCTCAAGATAATAAAAAGATTGCATATGCTATTGCTAATAATTTAAAAGAAATAGTATAACTTTTGGAATAGGCACGGCAATCTTTGTTTATATAGTTGTTTATATAGTTGTAGACTGTTAGAAGGTTTGTTTTTTTTCCAGTAAACCCCAGGCACAGGATGATAAAAAAACATTCCTTGATAACTTAAGGGGTTAATTTTGTAAGCAAATTGAGCATATAAACAGGGATTCATTCACATGCTCAGGTTGGCGCCTTATGAAATAGTCCTAGGGTATACTTGATTAAGATGGAATTTATAAAATTGTCCTCCTGCATTCATGCATAAAAGCACGGTTAGGAAAACATACCTCCCTGTTTACAAAGCCACTCTAGCAGCTGGTGGTGCACTAATGCCAACACAGCCCTTTCACTTTGAATGGGCTGTATCGGTGTTGCCGATTGGCTTTGTGAACAGGGAGCATAGTATCTGCTTTAATGCAATATACCTGTAAGCATTATTAGGGCTGAGAATGGATAGAGTGGAAGCAAGATGAGCATGTGTGTGCTAAAATAAATGCATATGCGCCAATTTTTACTGGCACATAGATGCACAAAGTTTCTCTTGTCTTGCAACAGGTGCAAAATTGTGCTGCAGATTTCAGAAAGATAATATCCCCTGAAATTCTATAAAACTCACGAAAAATTGTGCATGCAAATTTGTGTGCATGCTCAATTTGTACACACAATGTAATTGAATAGTGAGCCAATTAGAGCCAATAATTGAAATTTTAACAAGCAATTATTGGTGCTAATTGGATTTAATTGACATTTATGCGTGTAGGTTTATGTGCAGGATCTGTGCACAGGTCCACAAAAGGGACACAGCCATGAGAGGAGGGTCATTGGCATATCAGTGGTGTTCCTTTAATTTATGCACATTGTTATAGAATAAGGAGGATCTGTGCCTAATTTAGGTGCAGTGACTTACAGCAAGGTTTCTTGGTATAAGTGGCCATACCTAAATGTAGACTCCGTTCCCGGTGCTAAGTGCTGTTCTATAAACAGTGCCTAACTTTAAGCACAGTTTATAGAATACCGCTAAGCACTATTGTTTTTCAGTGCCAATTTTTTAGGTGCTTTTATAAAATTTAGTCCTACATAAAGTCACATATACATAGCATATGCCTTTGCAGCCTAGGTGTCCTATTATAAATCCATGCTCCAAGGGTAATTTTATAAATGTGTACATGTAGATATCAGTAAATTGCCCAGGTGACTGTATGTGCATACTTCTGTTTGAAAATTACCCAACACAATTTGGGGGAGATTCTATATATGGCGCCTAAAAAATTGGCACTGAAATCAGTGCCAAGTAAGCGTATTCTATAATCAGCACCTAGATTTAGGCGCTGATTGTAGAATACACTTAGTTGATATCTGAGGGGCATTTTACAAAGGTGCATTAGGAGCTATATGCGTGCAGCATGCGCCTAAACAAGACTACCGCTAGGCTACCATGCCTCCCTGGTGGTAATTTTAGATTTGGTGTGCATCCATAACACCTGGGATGATTTATTTATTTATTTCCTCCCATGCACGTTGTTTCTGGCAGTAATCGGCAGTTGGCATGTGCCGACCGGTCACCATGCGTGTAACGTGTGAGCCCTTACCGCTAGATCAATGGGTGGCGTTAAGGGCTTAGGCTGGTTTTGGACCCGCACCGATTTCAGTTTTACCGCATGCCCTTTTCTCGTCCCATTAAAAAAAGCCCTTTTTTGCAGACGTGGTATAAACTGGCCCACGCGCCTACACTACTGCAGGCCACTTTTTACCATGGCTTAGTAAAAGGACCCCTAGGTGCCTAAAATTATGTCATCCATTTACGCCACAGAAAATGTGGTGTAAATCTTGGTGCGTAGATTTATGTGCACTGGGCAATATTATATAACTACGCGTGTAAATTTTGGAATGCCCATGAAATGCCCATTTCCCCAACCATAACCACGCCCCTTTTGCCTGTGCATGTTAGAAGTTCAACGCACTTCATTACAGAATACGCTTAACGAGTTGTGCGCATAAATTCTGAGTAGTGCCAATTAGTGCCCATTATTGCTTGTTTAGTGCTGTTATCAGCTCGTTAGCTTGGCTTTCAGCACAGATCTCTAAGCGCGCTATATAGAATCTTGGGTTTTATGTGCATATATGCATACCTGCACTGTTTCCTGGCTTAACTTACATGGGTACATGTGTAATTTGTATAAGCAAGTACGTAAATATTAAGGAGGCAATTCTATAACTGGGTGCCCACATTTCTGTGCCACTTATGCACATGAATGTACAGAAAACCTGCATACTTGCAGTTACATGTACAATTATTTGCATAAGGGTTATGGGCTAGATTCTATATATGGCACCTGGAAAATCCATGCGGAAAACATTTCTGCCTAAAGCATATTCTTAAAATTTTCTGTGCGGTTTATAGAATACGCTCATGCTGTTCCACGTGACTATATTTAGTCACAAGGAATTATGCCAAGTAAAACCTAGAGTAAATACTAAGTGAGGAGCAAAGCAGGTATATTCTATAACCATGCACATAAATTTTCAGAATGCCCATGACCCACCCATTGCCATGCCCCCTTTTTAACAACGCACATTAGAATTTACGCACACCACGTTATAGAATGAGCTTAGTGAATTCTGCATATAAGTTCTAATTAATGCCAATTGGTGCTGATACTTGCTCATTACCATCCAATTAGAACTGATTGGCTTGTTAACCAATTAAGTTCTATGCATTGTTATGGAATACTCTTATTTTTCTACCTGGAAATCTATGCGCGATATATAGAATCTGGGGATATATGACTTACCCAGGGTCACATAATTGGCATAGTTTATACATGCAAAGGGGACATTCACATGGGCTAAGCATGGGAGGGGCATGGGTGCTGCTGCCAATTATGAATGCCATTATGCATGCCATTGCTGCATTTAGCTGCCCACTGTTATACCAGGTCTATAGCTGGTGTACATTTAGGCACCTTATACCAGGTTATGCTAGTATTTTATAATTTATTTATTTGTTACATTTGTATTCCACCTTTTCCCACTTATTAGTAGGCTCAAAGTGGCTTACATAGTTCCGGAGAGGTGGTTACAGACTCCGGTGTGAACAAATACAGTGTAGGGGTACTATTACAGTGACAAATACAGTAAAGAAGTATTGGTAAATAGGTTGGGGTGATTCAGACAAAATGTTAGGGTGTGATCATGTGTCGGGGTTGAGTACCGTCCGTTTCCTGATTAAATTGCCATATTTCATTATTCGGTATTTATGTCAGATTCTGTGGGGTATGCCTTCTTGAACAGGTGAGATTTTTTGGTTTTTTCGGAATTCTAGATGATTATTCGTAGATTTCAGGCGCTTTGGTAGAGAATTCCAGAGCTGTGTGCATATGTAAGAGAAATTTGATGCATATGTTGATTTATACTTCAGGCTTTTACAACTTGGGAAGTAAAGAGTTAAGTATGTTCTGGCTGATTCAATTCTGTTTCTAATTGGTAAGTTGATTAGTTCACACATATAGCTCTGAGCTAGACTATGTATTATTCTGTGAACAAAGGTACAAATCTTGAAAGCAATGCGTTCCTTGATTGGTAGCCAGTGTATTTTTTCCCAGAGGGGTTTTGTGCTTTCAAATTTAGATTTTCCATAGATAATGGCATATGGATGCCTAGGTTCTCATACTGCATGGCACTAGAGTGCATAAAAGGAGGAGCCCACTTATACAATTGCCTCCTTAACCTGTTTCCAAACTTGCCCTACAAACGTTTAAGTTTCATGTGGGAAAACCTTCGCGGAGGTCGCTATTCCATCTACTTTGTGGGTCCGCGAACAGGGGGGTCTTTCCGGCCGGTCCTAGATTTATGGAAAGTGAATGAATCCCTGAGGGTGCGGCACTTCTGCATGGAGACGCTATGCTCGGTTATAGCGGCGGTGCAGCCCGGGGAGTTTCTAACCTCGTTGGGTCTCAAGGAGGCGTACTTGCATATTACAATTTGGCTGCCGCATCAGACATTTTTACGGTTTGCGATTTTAGGCCACCATTTTCAGTTCCGTGCCTTACCGTTTGGCCTCTCTACAGCATCATACAGGTGTCAGTCCCAAGCGATTTGTGTATCATGTGGAAAGAGAGAAGATCCTCAACCACCAAGAAATGCAGTTAATGTGGCAGAAAGATACAAAAATATTTCCCATTATATTGAGTGCCACAGGCTTGATTAAATGGAATTTTCAAGCACACCTGGCCAGGTTGCCCATAAATGTTACATCTTATGAACTCCAGGAGGAAGCTCTCTTTGGTATGATGGAAGTACTATGGTGAGGATTGACAGTAAATTTAAGAGATTAAGATAACCTCACATACCTTGTCTTATGAGTGACATTCATTACTGTCATGGTATGCACAAAACTAATTTTGGGGCACTGGCGCACACACACCCATCCAAACATAGACACACACACACAAAATCTCTCTCTCTCTCTCTCTGTCTTTTCACATGGTATGTTGTTCCTGCTGCTCCTGTGATCACTCAGTGAATTCCCCATTTCCTCCAGCCAACTCTGCCTGTGATCATGTAATGTTATTAATTTGTTTAGAAATATTTGTAAAATTGCCCATCCACTACTATTTTCAGTGATGTTACTTTCTTAGGCTCCTTCAGTTTAGGTTAAATAACAACCTATTTTGTTTTATTTACAGCTAAACATTTTACATAATTCTGTTCAGTCTGTGTTGAGGCACCAGTTCTCAGTTTTATTTCAAGTTTCTTTATTTTTATTTCATTTGTTTTGTTCTAAGAAAGACAGCTTTGCCTTCCTTACACAAGCAAGAACTTTCTCTTCTCTTCTGATCTGAGCTGGGTCTATGTTTATCTTCCCTCCTAGGTAACAGAAGAAAAAGTCTCCAGTGAGCTGCATTAACTGGGCATCAGAACCAGAAACTGCAAAGTGAAACAATGACTATAATCGTGAGTTGGAATTTATATGGTCGATATTCAAAAGGATTTAACCAGCCAGAAACAGCTGCTGACCAGCTAAATCACTTGTTTTGGGCTATCCATTAATTTTCAGGAGCATTTAACCAGTAAGTAAAAGCTGGCTATTTTGAGGGTATTCCGGAGGGGGGGGGGAGTCAGCACTTGATCAGTGAAGTATCGATATTCAGCACTTACCCCCAGATTCTATATAGCAAACCTAGAGATCCATGCAGATTCTATAACAAAGCGCTTAACTTTAACTAGTTTAAGAAGCTAATCAGCACTGCTATCAGCACTTAACAAGCAATAATGAGCACTAATTGGCACTAATTAGAATTTTGGCGCTCAATTCGCTAAGCATATTCTGTAATGCAGTGTGACTAATTTCTAATGTGCAGGTAAAAAGGGGCATGGTTATTAGCGTGGAAATGGGCATTTCAAAATTTAGGTGCATTGTTATAGAATGTAGCCCTGTGTGCCTAAATCTATGCACTGAGATTTACACCAGGTTTTCAATGGCTTAAATAGAAATGCATAGTTTTAGGTGCTGATCTATCAACTAAGTCTAGGCTATAATCAGCACTAGCATTCACAAATGTGTTCCGCATGGATTTATTTGGCGCCATATATAGAACCTGGCCCTTAACGGCCAGGATAACCGCCGCATAAATGGGACCACATAAAACACGGTCCTATCTTTATGTGGCAACCCATGGCAGGTTAAGTTCTGAACATTGACTGATCCAGCCATGTTAGCCAGTGCCTCATAAACCAGAGAGTCAATGCGGAAGCCTGGATATGGCCCTGCATTGAATATCCAAGAATAACGCCAGCAATTGTCAGCAAAACACTCACTGCTGTCAGCTCAATATTTACTCCTATACCTTTAATTTGTACTATCTTTAAGATTCTGATGTTGGGCTGAAACCTCCACAGCAATAAACTTCCAGAGGAATTTTACACAGGAGTGTGAAATTTAGTCACTTGATTTACAGTACCAAATGTTTTTGAACTTGCAGGCCTGATTTGATTTATAGACAGTACAGATAGCAGCAGTGATCCAAGGAGGAATGAAACAGTAATAGTTCACTCATATGTAACTTTAATGGAAACTAGACCCAAGCTAGCCAAGTTTCAATAACCTTATCAGGGGTCACACTGGTTTCCAAATATATTCACTGGTAAATGCATAAGTAGCCAATATATACTGCAATTCCTGCGCTGAAGAATCAGTTCAAATGCAGAGCAGCAGGGACAGCACAAAACTTTAGGAATGTGCTTTGGCCCAGTAGACCAAGAGACTTCAGGAATCCTAGTAGTGCACAGAAATGAAATTATAATCCCCACCAATCAAAGAGAAGATAAAAATCCAAGAGGTCAAACACCTATTTACATGATCACCTTACTGTCATACCCAAGCTACGCTTCGCACCCACAGATCACTCTTTGGAACCACAGGCCTGGTGAATGCCAGATCAACTACTAAGAAATGTCCAATGATCCATGATGCCTTCTGTGAACAGCATCTAGACCTTGTAGGAATAACTAAAACCTAACTAGATGAAGCCAGGGGATTACCATCTTCTGAACTATGCCCAACAGGTTTCAACATCCATTACCATCCAAGGCCAGTGAAATGGGGAAGAGGCGTAGTGGTCTTCACTAGGGACACAATCAAACCTTGCAGAATTGCCATCCTTGATCTAACTGAATTAGAATCCTTCTTGATCCAGTTGGAAGAAAAGAAACCAATCTGGCTGCTCATGGTGAGCACCTCAAAACAACACATCACCTATACAAGAGCTTCTAAATCTGATTATAGAGGTGACCCTGAGTTTCCCTAGGCTGGTGATTATAGGAGATTTTATTCTACTTATTGAAACCCCAGATACCACTACAGCAATCTTCCCTGAACACAATGACAGCACTATAATTCATACGGGTGATCAATTCTCCAACCCATGAAAAGGGTCACATATTAGACCTGGTGCTCTGCAAGGGGATCAACATCCTAGAACACCAGGATAGCAATGTTGAAATAATGTCTGTATTGCGGACAGACCGCTTCCTTATCAAATGTTCTCTATATAATCACCTGAGTGGATGGTGCCTTCCAGAGTTTGGAAGGAGTTCAGAGACAAGAAAAATCTGACTGCTGAGAATTTCCTAGAGGCCTTGGACTATCTCCATGTGGATGAAAAAAGCAACTATAGTGTTAGAGCAGGTAGATATTTGGAATACACTTTTCGCTAAGGTCCTAGAGAAAACTGTATCTCTAAAAAAGATCTTATGACCCACTCATGGACACTCACCTTGGTTCTCTCCAGAACTTTAGACCCTTAAGCATGAAGGATGGAAACTAGAAAGGAGATAGTGTAAATCTTGCCTGGATGAGGACAGGCTAAATTTTAAGAAACATATGTCAATGTACTGTCAAGAATTAACAGCAGTCAAAAAATTATTGTAATACATTGAATAGGCTGCCAATTCAACCAAGCATCTATTCAGCACAGTAAGTGGCTTACTGCAACTCTTAAAACAGAATGAGCCTGCCATTTGAAACTGAACTGTGATGATTATGCTGCATACTTCCCAATAAAATTAAAAGTCTCTGCCAGGATTTAGAGGCAGTCTCACCCAGTCTCCTGTCAGTTAGTCAGGAGCACACAAACTTGCCCAATCTGTACACAGACATATGGGACTCTTAACTCAATAACAGAGGAGGGCCTTGACAAACTCCTGAAAGGCCTTTGACCAACCACCTGCTCCCTTGACCCCTGCCCATCAAAGATAATACCTCAATAAACTATCTCAATGGTATCAACTGATTCAAGATACTAGGAAAGCTCCTTTTTTGTTTTAAACTAGCTAGGGAGTGGAGCCAGGACTTAGTGGAGGATGTTTCGGAAGCTCAGTTGGGGGCTGTATTTGAAGACCTTCATACAGTGACCCCTAATGTAGCACTACAGGACATTCAATACAGAGTACTGCATAGGGTGCACATCACCAGACAGAAGGGCAAAGCTATGGGCCTTTGGGATGATGATATATGTGTGAAATATAAAGCGTTTTTGGGTTCCCTTTTACATTCCTTTATGGAGTGCCCTTCTCTGTCTGCCTTCTGATCCAAGGCATTGGGAGTCATAGAGTCCACATTACAGTGCACGTTAGAATGGTCGTACTCAGGGCTGTTGCTGGGGAGCTGGGACGTGCTGCGCCTTGGGGACACACAATGCAAATTCATTAGTGGCTACTTTTCTTGTTTAAAAATGCATTTTATAGTCTTGGGTTGATACCACGCCTCCATCTCTCATTACTTGGCATAACTTTATGTGGGAAATGGCGGGTTGTTTGCTCACTTCTTTCAGATTCTCATTTTTTCCGGGTCAACGTCAGCATTGTGATATATGGAATAGGTATAACTCCTTGTATACATTAACAGACAGCAATGGGGGTGCTTCTAAATGAGTTATTTATGGGCAGACAGTGGGTGGGGGAAGGGGGGCTCTTTCTTTTTATTTAAAAATTTGAGTCAGGGGTGGGCTAATTGTATCTTTGTTCTGTTCGTACAGTTTTCTTACAGTGTTCCTTCAAGGTTGGTTCTTGATATTTATTGCGACACTTGATGTAGTATGATGAGGGGTATTCCCCCCATATGTGTTTGTATTGTGTATTTTTACTCGATAAAGATATTATCAACAAAAAAAAAAAGGAAAAAGAAAGGGCCACAAAAATTGTGAACTTCTCTCATTCCAATGGGCAATTACCAACAGCCTTAAAAAGACCAATAGTGTATCCTCTGCTGAAAAAAAACAACCTTGACCAGGACAACCTTGAAAGTTACCGGCCAGTATCTAACATCCCATTTCTAGGAAAACTTATAGAACAGTCTGCGTTCAGCTCAGTAACTGACTAGAAAAGAGAAACTAGCTAGATCTCCATCAATCTGGATTCAGATCCAGTTATGGAAGAGAGATGATCCGTGCATCCTTACTAACATATACATAGTAGATGACGGCAGAAAAAGACCTGCACGGTCCATCCAGTCTGCCCAAGAAGATAAATTCATATGTGCTACTTTTTTATTTGTACTGTCCTCTTCAGGGCACAGACCGTATAAGTCTGGCCAGCCCTATCCCCGCCTCCCAACCACCAACCCCGCCTCCCACCACCAGCTCTGGCACAGACTGTATAAGTCTGCCCAGCACTATCCTCGCCTCCCAACTACCAGTCCCGCCTCCCACCACCAGCTCTAGCACAGACCGTATAAGTCTGCCCAGCACTATCCCCACCGCCCAACCACCAGCCCCGGCACAGACCGTATAAGTCTGCCCAGCACTAGCCCCGCTTCCCAATCACAGAAACCAAGACAGGGGATTCATCTCTGTGTTAGTACTTCTGGATTTCTGAGCTGCTTTTGGCACTGTGGGCCACAATATCATGGTGGCATGACAGTCAGAAACAGGTATCAGTGGCACAGTTTTAGCCTGATTCAGATCCCTCTATCAGATAGGCAACAGTACATACTGTTCAGAAGTACCTCATTGCTATTTTGGGCACTGACCTATGGGGTACCACAAGGATTGATACTGTCACCTATTTTGTTTAATATTTACCTCACACCACTAGCCGATCGGACTTGGTCAATTGGTACTCAGTTCTACATGTAGTTACTGTTACCCACTGAACCAGACTTACCTACAGCCATGAATAAGCTGAGTACCTGCTTAACAGCAATTCAGGAATGATCTATAAATAGCGAACTTTGCCTGAACCCCAGCAAAACTGATCTCCCATGGGTCTCTAATACAATTGGTCACATAACTGACAGAGCTATTTAATTTAATATACACATTTATAGGTCGCTTAACCATCCAAGCTCAAGGCGGCTTACAATAAGAGGGATCTCAGTTAAAAATTACACTACCACATAAATCACAGGTCAGGAACCCTGGAGTACAGCTAGACTCAACACTTATGCTGATCCCCCAAATCCAGGCAACTTTCAGGAGTTGGCTCTATCATTGCATTACATTAAACATTTATATCCTGTAAGGTCAATGCAGTTTAACAATTAAAGGCATCTTTTATCAAGCTGTGCGGCAATGCTGATGGAGCCCATTCAAAGTGAATGGGCTTTGTTGGCATTACCGCACCAGGATCCGCTAGCCCGGCTTGATGAAAGAGGCCCTAAGAGAACTAGAAATACCTAGGAATTAAAAATCTCTAACTGGGATCACATAAAAAATTGAAACCTATTCAATACAAATTTCCAATATAAGAAAAATCCTAATTTGACAATTGTTAAATTTCAGTCATAAATTGCTCTGTTGGTAGAATCTTCCACCATTTGGCTGCCTGATATGGGAATGACAAGGTTAACATGCTCTTATACCCTGTTGGGATTTGGAAAATGAAGATTTAAATAATATGAACAACCATGATTAGTGCTTGAAACTAAGAGCTGTTAAATTATACATATGAAAGAGCTTGTCCTTGAAATAAGAGAAACACCAACGTATATAATTTAAAAATAGCCGTGGTTTCTATTGGGAGCCAGTGAAGTATAATGAGTAACAGTGTTATTCTATCAAATGTATGTGCCGAGCACAGTAATTGTGCTGCTGTCATCAGAAGAGCCTGCAAATTTTCTCATAATGTCTCTTGACAGCCCACATATAAGACATTACAATAATCTAACTGTGATAGAATCAGGGACTGGACCACTAATCTTAATTGATGGAATTCTAAACAACTGTGAGTGCACTTCAATTTTGTCTTCATCCAGAAGACTCTCATGGTAATTGCTCATGGTTCAAATGTTAATGTATTATCTATTATTACTCCCAAGGTTTTAAGTTGGTATTCCAAAACATAGCTAATTTATTCTACTATCAACTCTGAAGTTTGGATAGAGTTATAGGGTACCCAGCACTATAAACTTTGTTTTTGCCTAATCCAATTTCAAGTGATGGGAAAGCACTCAATTTTCCACTAGATGCAAACAACTCTGTACAGTAGGTTGTACTGTTGTTATATTCACATGAAAAAAGCAAAATATCGCCTACACATATAAAGCATGGTATACCCATAGCAGTTAATAATACACCTAATGAGACCATCAGGAGATTGAACACTATCAGTGAGACAGGTGAGTCCTGAAGGACTCCACAAGTAACATTCCAAGATTTGGAGAAATTGCCATCTATTTTTACCCTATTGGTTCTCTGTGACAAAAAAACTTTGAACCATGTCCATACTTTTACAGTGATATCATCTGCAACAACTATGCTGTCTCTCTCTCCATACAACAAGAAGAAAAGTCTTGTCCCAGTGGTTCATGCCATGATAACATCAAAGTTGGATTACTGTAATACCCTTTACATTGGCCTGACTACAAACGGTTTTCACCAGCTCCAACTGATCCAGAATGTTGTAGCACAACTGATAGAAGGTTATAAGTGATGTAATCACATCACATTTTTTCTACAAAACTTGTACTGGCTACTTGTACAATGCAGGGCTAAATTTAAAATTCTCTGATCTTCAAGGCCCTCAAAGGAAATGGGCCAGAGTTGTTGAAGAAAAGGACCTTCCTCTACGTACCTTCAAGGTCACTGTGGTCCTCCCAGGGAACATCCCTAACCATACCCTCTTCAAAGGAAATCATGCAATATGACACCTGGCAATGAACCTTCTCCAGAGTAGCTCCCATAGTGTGGAACACAGTCCCAGATAGGTTAACACAAGACAACCTCTACATCAGAAAGCAAATGAAAACTTGGTCCTTTCCCAAGCCTTTAATGGAAGAAGGAAGTAACTAGCTAGTCACACACACCAGCTGCACATACTTTAGCAGGCTTTGCTTATTCGCTCCTACTCTATTTGAGATAATTTTCTTTCACCTTTTTTGACTTCATGTGCAATTTTTCCCTAAGTTAGAAAATAAGTGTGGCTATCTCCTATTACTCTATATTATCTGTATACATGTTCCACTTCTGCTTATACCCATTCTGTCTATTAGGATATTTTAATGTGTATTTTGTTGACATTGTAAGTGGCCCTTATTTTACAAGCTTTATTTATGTTTTGGACATCTGAAAACCAGAATTTAAATATCCATATTGCATGGATATCCAAATCCTGGTTTCATAAAGCCAGGATGTGGACACCTAAAATCACAGTATGCCCTTTTGGCAAGGGGGTTTGGTCTGGGCATGTGTTGGGCAGGACTAGGGGAGGTGCCAAAATATGGATATCCAACTATGTCTTCAGAAGGGAAAGGGACATCTATGTCCAAAATGATGGACATTGTTATTTAGACTTGGTTCTCGGCATGTCCAGGTTACATAAAGGTGCTCTAACTACATAGCTGTCTTCTAGAGGGATTAAGACAAGACACCTCCTTATCCTCCAGTGGTTGTTATCCTTCTGCCTCCCCTTAATGTGAAACTAGCAAAGGTCTATGATAGCTTCAGGAACTATAGACATTCATGGTACTACAATCTTTTTTAAAATTAACTTAATAGACTATTATGCAGAGTTGAGGAGTAGCTTAATGGGTTGTGCAGCAGGTTGTAACACAAGGAACTCAGGTTCAAATCCCACTTCAGCTCTTTGCAATGTTTCTTTCTTTTTAAATTGTGAATCCTCCGGGTAAAGAAAAATACCTAACGTACCTGAATGTATAAGAAACCTGCAAGCCTGAAGGTTACTGAAATGGGTACAGTCGGTAAAGTAGATATCTTTCTGTCCCTAGAGGAATTAAAAAAACAAAAAATAAAATAAAAAACAGCTGTAGTGGGATTTTAACCTACGTTTCCTGGTCCTTAGCACAGTGCTGTAACTATTAGGATACCCCTCAGCTCTGTATGGATGTCTACGTGTTCATTTTATAAAACCACACTACCCATACTCCAATCCTCTCCCCCACTTCTCTCCCAATTGTACTACTCCTTACAACTGGATCATCTCTGTTACACTTCGTACCATACTCTGTGTACCTGTACCTTACTTTGTGCTATCTCTATGATGCTCTGTACCATATCCTGTAAGCCGCACTGAGCCTGCTACCGAGCAGGAAAATAAATAAATAAATAAATAAATAACATGAATGTTCCTATGCTGCCACAAAGACATCCATGTCCCTTGTTTTGTCCTGTTCATAATTTGTAAAATGTGTGGTTATGCTGGACATTACTAGAACATGGACATCTATTTCTCATGCATGTTAGAACAGGCCGTATATTGACAGATCCTGTTATAAATACATGAGAAATGATTGTCCATATGTGATGCATAGACTTAGATGTTTATAGTCTGAGTTGGACATCCTTTCGAAAATGCCATTCCACACCATGCTGTTGATTAGCAGATTGTTGGAGACTGGGATACGAGAGACAGTCTTGGATTGGTTTAGGTCATTTTAGCAGGGTGCTCTTTTAGAGTGATAAATGGCACTGATACAGTTATGGCCAAAACTCTGTGACCAAGTAGTTTTCAACTCAATTACTAATATTGTTTTGAGCTACTTTGGGTTACAGTCTTTATTTTTGGGGGGCTAAATATTTATTTATTTTTTAATAGTTTCAGCCATCTTTTTAATAAATCTCACTTAGAAGGTAAAAATTTGATGGGTTTTTTTCATAATTTCATGTTGGATTTTGCATTCATGCATGAAAGGTATGTTACCATATAATATTCCTATTTGTATAATTTTTGGTATAATCAAACTTTTGTTGTTTGTCAGTGTAAGAATAGATAGCAGTCATACCTGTGAGTGATAATAGAGGTTTAATGATTTCTTAGACCACTGTATTAGTGTTGTTTGATTAACTTGACTACAACAAAGAATCAGATTCATTAAAAAATTGATACTGAGTTGAGTAAAAAATCTTTTGTGTTAAAGAAACAAATGAAATATACATTATTTTGTTTGCAAGGTGCAACAAAATGAAAATGTAAGGCCTCTATACATTAAAATGTCTACTTATATGATATTGAACATATTTGGTGTCTTTGGTTTGATTCACTTCAGGTTTTCGCTTCCATATGGCAGCATGGTACGTGGGAAAGAACTTACCCCAGAGAAACATGCACAGATCATAATTTTGTACAAAGAAAAGATATCTATAAGAGAAAATGCAAAGAAGCTGAACGTTGCTCATTCAACTGTCATAGCAATGGTCAGATGAAACGTAGAGTTGAACAGTTTTTTGTCTTGGGCACGCTCAAGTTGGGCAAGAGCTAGAGCTACGAATGGACAATGTGATCATAAAGACAGCTAAACATTCCCAATGGGCACCATTAAGTGTTATCAGAGCCAGAATTGCAGGTAGTCCACTGAAGAAACCAAGCAACAGGACAATATGAAGGAGATTATTCAATGCTGGACTTCAATCTTATCGGTGTGTTCGAAAACTGAAATAGTCTGCCATAAACATCAAAGATTGGCTTGCTTTCTGTCACTAGTAGAAGCAGTGGACAGCTGGTCAATGGAAGTGAATTATGTTTTCAGATGAAAGCACTTTCACTCAGTTCTACAGCTTCTGTAAACATGTTAGGAGACCTTTAAATCAGAGACATAATCCGAGGTATGTTATACCCACAGTGAAGGTTTTGGTTTGGGGTGCAGTATCAGGATCTAGTTGAGCGGGGCTGTGGATTATGCTGAAGACTACCACAGTCAACTGAACTATTTATTTGAATATGTTGAAGGAGAAACAGCCAAACTTTATGCTAATTCACAACACAACCCATTTTGAACAGGGTGATGCACCATGCCATGGAGTAAAAACTGCTAAGCCATGGCTAGCTCGTGAACAGATACAACTGATAGAACCTTGGCCAGCCAACAGCCCAGAGTTGAACATTATTGAAAATGTGTGGATTGTGATGAAGTAGAAAGTGGCCATGCACAATCCAACATCTGAGGCAGATTGAAGTTGTGTGGATTCAGGAGGTAACTCCAGAATTCTGCAGAAAACTGGTCAGATCAATGACAGAAAGCATACAGGCATTTATTAAGAACAAAGGACATTACTGTAAATATTGATATCTAGTAACAAAATGTCTGCAGACAATGATTTTAGATGCTAAATACAACATAGACAAATTGTAGCTTTAAAGTCTGATTTGTTTCATGTGCATGTTGTTAAATAGTAGTTATAAATAATGAAAAGCAATGCTGGCAGTTGCAAACGTTTGGCCATGACTGTCCCCCCCCCCTGTTTACTAAACTGTGCTAGTGGCTGTCTTGCGACAATGCCACTAGCATGGCTTAGTAAACAGGGGGGACAGTGGCATTGGTCATTCAAGAATTTGGAGTTTGTGTGCATTTTTATACAGATGATGTCCTACTGATAGCAAAAATTTCTTCTTCCAACCCTGTTCTTTCATTGTTGCAAAACTGGATGTAGTGCAGAAATGGTTGACTGATAACTGTTTGGTTTTGAATATCTCTAAAACAATAGCATGTCAGGTTACTGGTTCAGATTTTAAACCTGGTGTTCTTCCAGTCCTATGGGGCCAACCAGCTATGTTAGTGGAATCTTTCAAATATTTGGGAATGTGGATTGGTACTCAATTGCCTTTTAGGGAGCATGCTTCAACTGCCACTTGGATGCCCAGTTTCCCAGTCTCATAAGGTCATCTTGCAATTTTTGACAATTCTCTTGCGATTTAGCAACTCTGAATAACTCGCAAGAGGATCTTACGAGACTGGGAGACTGGGCATCCAAATAGCAGATGATATTTAATGAGAGCAAGTGCAAAGTGATGCATGTGGGAAAGAGGAACCCAAATTATAGCTATGTGATGCAAGGTTCCACATTAGGTAGCTGCCCAGGAAAAGGATCTAGATGTCATCGTTGATGATGCATTGAAACCCTCTGCTCAGTGTGCAGCAGCGGCTAAGAAAGCAAATGGAATGTTAGGAATTATTAGGAAAGGAACCAAAAACAAAAATGAGAATGCTATAATGTCTTTGTATCACTCCATGGTGCGACCGCAACTCAAATACTGTATGTAATTCTGGTCACTGCATCTCAAAACAGATATAGCAGAATTAGAAAAGGTACAGAGAAGGGCGACAAAAATGCAGATGGTGTTAATATGCACTTAGTGACAACTTGGTATGAAGCATCATACCCAGATTATGCTTCACTGGAACAAACTCTGTCTCCTTAGCATCCAAATCCATTTTTAATGGATCATCAGGCTCCCCATCCTGATGACGACATACATTCAGTCACAGGTCATAAGTCAATTTATTTGATATGATCCTATAATCATAAAGCATCTAAGTGATTTACAAACTAATAAAATCAGGGGAAAGAAATAAAAACATACTTAACACGAAAGCAGTAGAAGTGAAAACAAAATTGGCTAGTTAAAGTGCAACAGGATAACCACAAAGAATATCTAATACAAAGTATTTCAGATTAGCAGTGCAATAAGAGCAGATCAGGGAAGGGAAGGGTCAAATCTGCAGCCAGAAGCAGCTAAGCAGGTGGATCAGCAATTAAAAATGACAGAATAGTATTAAGTGGCATTGGAATATGCCTGTTGAAAAATAAAACGATTTTAAAGGAAGGTTCCAATCCACATTACATGCCAGACAATTTCTAGCCATCCAACCCTCAAGAATCTTTATACAAAATTTCACCTTATCTATGTCCTCCTCAAAACCCCTATCTACTGAGGAAAATAACTGCATGTCATCTACCTAATTTTTAAAACAAATTCTAAGATATCACAATATATGTCTATATGTTTTGCTGGTATAACCTGGGGGTTGAAGCAGAGTATGACCACAGTATCACAAGATATGTTTAGGACACTCTTTTATTTGCTTGATAAGTGCTGTTTTGATGTTTTGTTTTTTTGATTTATGTATTTTTATGTAAGTTTTATTGTACTCCACTTAGATTTTTTAGACGGAATATAAATCAAACAAATAAATGTGTTTCAATGGTCATAAATACACATTAAAAACAAAGACAGAGATGATCCCTGAGAAACACCACCACTACTACTACTACTTATAATTTCTATAGTGCTACTAGACATACACAGCGCTGTACACTTGAACATGAAGAGACAGTCCCTGCTCGACAGAGCTTACAATCTAATTAGGACAGACAAACAGGACAAATAAGAGATAAGGGAATTACTAAGATGGGCCTTCAATGCTATCCTTCCAGAGGTATTCATTCCCATTCTCACTTGTTAAGTACTTCCATTTAAAAAGGATTGAAATCAAGAGACAATAGCAGGCCCAGTCCTCAATTGCACCAGCCATGATAGTAGAATCTCACAGCTAATTGTATCAAAAGCAGAAGAAACACCATGAATGATTGCCTCTTACCAAAACCCTTACGAAACTCATCTAGCACCAATAAAATCAATACCTTCACAATATGGGGCAGTTCTATAACTGGGCACCTGTTAGGAACCTATTCTAAGAAGGAACATAGGCCCCTATTTTCTTTTATAGAAAACTAACATAACAGCAAGAATACATGTCTATGTGTTAGGTGCAAGCACTTGTGTCAGCCATAGAATTGGTATTTGTGTATATACCTAAATGCTCCAAAATTTCTCAGAATCTTTTAACATTCTACATAAAACGCAACATGGCTTTAGGTCTCAACATTAACACAGAAACATTGCTTCTTGCCCTCACTACCAAAGTTAGACAGTTTCTGAGCAGAGGTCAATAGGTCATACTATTACATTTTGATATTTCGGCTTCATTTGAGACTGTGAATCACACAATTCTACTTTTTCTGTTATCAATAGAAATCAAACAAAATAAAACATGGAAAAGAAAATAAGATGATACCTTTTTTATTGGACATAACTTAATACATTTCTTGATTTGCTTTCGAAGGTTGCCCTTCTTCGTCAGATCGGAAATAAGCAAATGTGCTAGCTGACAGTGTATATACAGTGGTGGAAATAAGTATTTGATCCCTTGCTGATTTTGTAAGTTTGCCCACTGACAAAGACATGAGCAGCCCATAATTGAAGGGTAGGTTATTGGTAACAGTGAGAGATAGCACATCACAAATTAAATCCGGAAAATCACATTGTGGAAAGTATATGAATTTATTTGCATTCTGCAGAGGGAAATAAGTATTTGATCCCCCACCAACCAGTAAGAGATCTGGCCCCTACAGACCAGGTAGATGCTCCAAATCAACTCGTTACCTGCATGACAGACAGCTGTCGGCAATGGTCACCTGTATGAAAGACACCTGTCCACAGACTCAGTGAATCAGTCAGACTCTAACCTCTACAAAATGGCCAAGAGCAAGGAGCTGTCTAAGGATGTCAGGGACAAGATCATACACCTGCACAAGGCTGGAACGGGCTACAAAACCATCAGTAAGACGCTGGGCGAGAAGGAGACAACTGTTGGTGCCATAGTAAGAAATGGAAGAAGTACAAAATGACTGTCAATCGACAAAGATCTGGGGCTCCACGCAAAATCTCACCTCGTGGGGTATCCTTGATCATGAGGAAGGTTAGAAATCAGCCTACAACTACAAGGGGGGAACTTGTCAATGATCTCAAGGCAGCTGGGACCACTGTCACCACGAAAACCATTGGTAACACATTACGACATAACGGATTGCAATCCTGCAGTGCCCGCAAGGTCCCCCTGCTCCGGAAGGCACATGTGACGGCCCGTCTGAAGTTTGCCAGTGAACACCTGGATGATGCCGAGAGTGATTGGGAGAAGGTGCTGTGGTCAGATGAGACAAAAATTGAGCTCTTTGGCATGAACTCAACTCGCCGTGTTTGGAGGAAGAGAAATGCTGCCTATGACCCAAAGAACACCGTCCCCACTGTCAAGCATGGAGGTGGAAATGTTATGTTTTGGGGGTGTTTCTCTGCTAAGGGCACAGGACTACTTCACCGCATCAATGGGAGAATGGATGGGGCCATGTACCGTACAATTCTGAGTGACAACCTCCTTCCCTCCGCCAGGGCCTTAAAAATGGGTCGTGGCTGGGTCTTCCAGCACGACAATGACCCAAAACATACAGCCAAGGCAACAAAGGAGTGGCTCAGGAAGAAGCACATTAGGGTCATGGAGTGGCCTAGCCAGTCACCAGACCTTAATCCCATTGAAAACTTATGGAGGGAGCTGAAGCTGCGAGTTGCCAAGCGACAGCCCAGAACTCTTAATGATTTAGAGATGATCTGCAAAGAGGAGTGGACCAAAATTCCTCCTGACATGTGTGCAAACCTCATCATCAACTACAGAAGACGTCTGACCGCTGTGCTTGCCAACAAGGGTTTTGCCACCAAGTATTAGGTCTTGTTTGCCAGAGGGATTAAATACTTATTTCCCTCTGCAGAATGCAAATAAATTCATATACTTTCCACAATGTGATTTTCCGGATTTAATTTGTGATGTGCTATCTCTCACTGTTACCAATAACCTACCCTTCAATTATGGGCTGCTCATGTCTTTGTCAGTGGGCAAACTTACAAAATCAGCAAGGGATCAAATACTTATTTCCCCCACTGTAAGTGAAAACCTTTAAGCATTACTATGACAGTCTGACAGGGTGGGAGGATGGGGGTGGGTCGGAGGTATGCATGGGGACATCAAAGCATATCATTGATATTCTAACAGGATGGGTGTGGATAGGTGAGGGGTGGGGTGATCAACAGAGACATACAGCTTTATGATTTATAATGGGCTAGGAACCCCAGGTCCTTGTTAAGTCCTTTCTGTTGGACTTAACAAGGACCTGGGGTTCCTAGCCCATTATAAATCATAAAGCTGTATGTCTCTGTTGATCACCCCACCCCTCACCTATCCACACCCATCCTGTTAGAATATCAATGATATGCTTTGATGTCCCCATGCATACCTCCGACCCACCCCCATCCTCCCACCCTGTCAGACTGTCATAGTAATGCTTGAAGGTTTTTACTTATATACACTGTCAGCTAGCACATTTGCTTATTTCCGATCTGACGAAGAAGGGCAACCTTCGAAAGCAAATCAAGAAATGTATTAAGTTATGTCCAATAAAAAAGGTATCATCTTATTTTCTTTTCCATGTTTTATTTTGTTTGATTTCTATTGATAACCTTAGGAGTGGACTAACACGGCTACCACACTCCTCTACTTTTTCTGTTAAATAAGATAGGTGCTGCCAGGAAAGTGTTGAGTTGGTTTGAATCATTTCTGAAGATCAGATCATATTGAGAGGCATAATCGAAAGGGGCACCCTAGTTTTCCTGAGGACGTCCTTGCAGGATGTCCCGGTGAAGGGGCAGGGAAACCTATATTATCGAAACAAGATGGGCGTCCATCTTTCGTTTCGATAATACGGTTGGGGATGCCCAAATCGCAACATTTAGGTCGACCTTAGAGATGGTCACCCTTAGAGATGGTCATCCCTGATTTTCGGCGATAATGGAAACCGAGGACGCCCATCTCAGAAACGACCAAATCCAAGCCCTTTGGTCGTGGGAGGAGCCAGCATTCGTAGTGCACTGGTCCCCCTGACATACGAAGACAACAACCGGGCACCCTAGGGGGCACTGCAGTGGACTTCATAAATTGTTCTCAGGTACATAGCTCCCTTACTTTGTGTGCTGAGCCCCTCCAACCCCCCCAAACCCACTCCCCACAACTGAACACCACTACCATAGCCCTTATGGGTGAAGGGGGCACCTACATGTGGGTACAGTGGGTTTCTGGTGGGTTTTGAAGGGCTCACATTTATCACCACAAGTGTAACAGGTAGGGGGGATGGGCCTGGGTCCACCTGCCTGAAGTTCACTGCACCCACTAAAACTGCTCCAGGGACCTGCATATGCTGTCATGGAGCTGGGTATGATATTTGAAGCTGGCATAGAGGCTGGCAAAAATATTTTTTTTGAGGGTGGGAGGGAGTAAGTGACCACTAGGGGAGTATGGGGAGGTCATCCCCGATTCCCTCCGGTGTTCATCTGGTCATTTAGGGCACATTTTTGTGGCTTGGTCATAATAAAAAAAAGGACCAGGTAAAGTCGTCTAAGTGTTCATCAGGGACGCCCTTCTTTTTGCCATTATCGGTCGAGGACGCCCAAGTCCCGCCTTTGCTATGACTCTGACATTCCCCCATGAACTTTGGCCATCCCCGCGACGGAAAGCAGTTGAGGACGCCCAAAATCGGCTTTCGATTATGCCGATTTGAACGACCCTGGGAGAAGGACACCCATCTCCCGATTTGTGTCGAAAGATGGGTGCCCTTCTCTTTCGAATATCAACCAGCTCACCTTTACCCACATTTGCTCACCCCTTCAAAACAATGTGGCAGACTGGTAAGGCAAGATCTCCCTTCACCAAATCCATGTTGGCTCTGTTTTATTAATCCATACTTATGAATATGCTTTGTAATTTTGTTCTTTATAATAGTCTCTACCATGTTGCCAAGCACTGACGTCAGGCTCACTGGTCTATAATTTCCCAGATCAGCGCCAGAACAGTTTTTAAAAATTGGTGTTACATTGGTCTCCCTCCAATCCTCTGGTACCATGCTTGATTTTAAAGATAAATTACATATTACTAACAGTAGTTCCACAAGTTCATTTTTCAATTCTATCAGTACTCTGGGACGAATACCATCCAGTTCAAGAGATTTGCTACTCTTCAATTTGTCAAATTGAACCATGACATCCTCCAGGTTTACAGAGATTTGATTCAGTTTCTCTGTCTCATCAGCTTTGAATACCATTTCTGGAAATGGTATCTCTCCCAAATCTTCCTCGGTGAAGACCGAAGCAAAGAGTTCATTTAATCTCTCCACTATGGCTTTGTCTTCCCTGAGTGCCCCTTTTAACCCTCAGTCATCTAGCAGTCCAACTGATTAATTTGCTGGCTTAATGCTTCTAATATACCTACTATTGGGCTCATTTTCGAAAGAGAAGGACGCCCATCTTTCAACATAAATCGGAAGATGGGCGTCCTTCTCACAGGGTTGTCCAAATCGGTATAATCGAAAGCCGATTTTGGACGTCCCCAACTGCACTCCGTCGCAGGGATGGCCAAAGGTCAAGGGGGCGTGTCGGAGGTGTAGCAAAGGCGGGGCTTGGGCGTGCCTAACACTAGGATGTCCTCGACCCATAATCGAAAAAAACAAGGACTTCCTTGACGAACACTTGGACGACTTTACCTGGTCGTGTTTTTCTTACGACCAAGGCACAAAAACGAGCCTGAAATGACCAGGTGACCACTGAAGAGAATCAGGGATGACCTCTCCTTACTCCCCCAGTGGTCACTAACCCCATCCTATCCTCAAAAAACATCTTTAAAAATATTGATTGCCAGCCTCTATGCCAGCCTGAGATATCATACTCAGCTCCATGACAGCAGTATGCAGGTCCCTGAAGCAGTTTTAGTAGGTGCAGTGCACTTCAGACAGGCGGACCCAGGCCCACCCCCCTACCTGTTACGTTTGTGGACGAAACAGCGAGCCCTCCAAAACCCACCAGAAACCCACTGTACCCACATCTAGGTGCCCCCTTTCACCCATAAGGGCTATGGTAATAGTGTACAGTTGTGGGTAGTGGGTTTTGGGGGCTCAGCACACAAGGTAAGGGAGCTATGTACTTTGGAGCAATTTATGAAGTCCACTGCAGTGCCCCCTAGGGTGCCCGGTTAGTGTCCTGGCATGTCAGAGGGGACCAGTACACTACAAATGCTGGCTCCTCCCATGACCAAATGGCTTGCATTTGGTCGTTTCTGAGATGGACGTTCTTGGTTTCCATTATCGCCGAAAATCAGAAACAACCAAGTCTAGAGAAGACCATCTTTAAGGATGACCAAATTTCAGGATTTGGGCATCCCTGACCGCATTATTGAAATAAAAGATGGATGTCCATCTTGTTTCAAAAATACGGGTTTCCCCGCCCCTGGATGGAGACATTTTGTGAGGAGGTCCTCATCAAAACTTGGACGTCCCTTTCGATTATGCCCCTCCATGTGTTTTTGCTCCCAACACAATCTTCTTTTCAAAGTCTTTCTTTGTCTTTCTTATCAGTGCTTTGCATTTGACTTGCCATTCCTTAAGCTGTTTCTTATTATTTTCAGTCGGTTCTTTCTTCCATTTTCTGAAGGATTTTCTTTTTTTCTCTAATATCTTCCTTCACCTCACTTTTTAACCATGCTGGCTGTCGTTTGGCCTTCCTTCCTCCTGGGCTGGGCTTCCAGGATAGTATTTTTGAACAGCATCCATGCCTGATGTAAATTTTTGACCTTTGCAGCTTTCATAGTCTCCTTTTTGAAAGTTAAATGCTAACGTATTGGATTTCCTGTATGTACTTACTTCAGAGCTGATATCAAATATGATTATATTATGATCACTGTTATTAAGTGGCCCCAGCACCATTACCTCCCGCACCAAATCATGCACTCCACTATGGACTAGGTCTAGAATTTTTCCTCCTCTTGTTGGCTCCTGTAACAGCTGCTCCATAAAGCAGTCCTTGATTTTGTCAAGGAATTTTACCTTCCTAGCCTACCCTGATGTTACATTTACCCAGTCAATATCGGAGTAATTGAAATCACCCATTATATTTCTGGTCCCCAGATTGTCAGCCTCCCTAATTTCTGATAACATTTCTACATTTGTCTGTTCATCCTGGCCAGGTGGATGGTAGTACATTCCTATCACTATCCTTTCCCCCTTTACACATGGATTCCAAGATGTGTTTTGTGTCCTGCAGAATTTTTAGTTTATTTGATTTATGGCCCTCCTTAACATACAATGCTACCCCTCCACCAATTTGATACATCCTATCACTACGATATAATTTGTACCCTGGTATGATAGTGTCCCACTGGTTATCCTCCTTCCACCATGTCTCAAAGATGCTTATTATATCTAATTTTTCATTTAGTGCAATATATTCAAACTCTCCCATCTTATTTCTTAGGCTTCTAGCATTTGCATATAGACATTTCAAACTGCATTTGTTGTTCCTGTTTATATCTTGCTCAACAGTTAACAGTGATAATTTGCAATCTTGAAAATCTGTCTGCTTTTTATTTTCTCTATTGCAACCTTGCTATTGGGATGCCATGTTCCGAACCATACGCTTTTGAATGACTGTTGGCCTTCCCCCAGTTTCTAGTTTAAAAGCTGCTCTAGCTCCTTTTTAAATGCTGATACCAGCAGTCTGGTCCCACCCGGTTAAGGTGGAGCCCATCATTCTGGAATAGGCCCCCCCCTTCCCCAGTTGCCCAGTTTCTAACAAATCTAAAACCCTCCTCCCTGCACCATTGCCTCATCCATGCATTGAGACTTTGGAGCTCTGCCTGTCTCTTGGATCCTGGGTGTGGAATGGGGAGCACTTCTGAAAATGCTACCCTAGAGGTTCTGGATTTCAGCTTTCTACCTAACAGTCTAAATTTGGCTTCCAGAACCTCCCTCCTACATTATCCTATGTGATTGGTACCCACATGTACCAAGACAGCTGGCTCCTCCCCAGCACTGTCTAAAATCCTATCTAGGTGACATATGAGGTCTGCCACCTTTGCACCAGGTAGGCAAGTGACCAGAAAATCATCATCTCCACCAGTCACCCAACTATCTACATGCCTAATAATCGAATCACCAACTACAACAGCTGTCCTAACCCTTCCCTCCTGGGGAGAAGTTCCTGGAGACATATCCTCGGTGCGAGATGATATTGCATCCCCTGGTGGGCTGATCCTGGCTATAGGATTACTTCCAGCTTCACCAGGATGATGCTCTCCTTTTAGGAGACCTCCCTCCTCCAAGGCAGCACAGGTGCTGCCAGACTGGAAGTGGGTCTTCTCTACAATGTCCCTGTAGGCCTCTTCTATGTACCTCTCTGTCTCCCTCAGCTACTCCAAGTCTGCTACTCTAGCCTCAAGGGAACCCTATTTGAAACATAGCTTAAAGTTGTTGATATTCAACAGGGGATTAACTTAGCATAATGTATTTTCTTTGAGGAGCAAGTTAATGAAATCTAGCTGGCTACCTTCTGTGGATATGCCAGGAACCACTGGTAATACCTCATAAGGAACCTTTCTAGTGCACAGCTGCCATATTACATAGCTCCAGAAAGGAGACTTCTTGGCTAATTCTCACTTTGAACTTACACCCCAATATAATGTGGGATTTATAGTCTGATTCTACCCATTGAAATCCATGCTGCAGGTCCCACAATGCAACATGATAGGCTTTTCAGAAAGCCAGGGCTAGCCAAAAAATATTCTTGCAGGACCTGGGCAACTTGGCAGATCTGCTTAAGGTGCCGTAGGCAGTCAAATTTAGCTGATTCCTTCTATCAGCTTTTTTATTTTTAAACTGAGTTGACTGAATCAGTCTATCAGTGGTATTACTTGGACAGGTTCATTCTATCACAGAGTTCCTAGCTAGGTTGTGGGCAGCTACTAGACAGGGACTCCCAAAGCTTGGATAGTAGATAAGAGCAAGATGAGAATTTGCACTGCTCAAGGTAAGCTATAATGTCACTGTACCTCCTGTCAGCATTACCTAACCTGAAAGTTAGTCTAACTGAGGCTTCAAGGCCTACTCTGAGTGTCAGCCAAAGGCCTCTGGGAGAGAATGCAAGCAGCTTTGACATTCTGGGAATGTTATGGTAAGTAGACTGGTTTGTGCACAGTTTGCATGTTTTAATACCTTTACTTCCGAGCAGTGGCGATCCTAGCCGGCATGACACCCGGGGCAGAGCGCCGATGCGCCCCCCCCCGGGTGCACGCCGCTGGGGAGGGGGTGCCACGGCGCGCGCCTGTCAGCTGAGTTCGCTGACTTTGCTAACTTCGCTGCAGCTCCCTCTGCCCCGGCCGGAACAGGAAGTAACCTGTTCCGGGGCAGAGGGAGCTGCAGCGAAGTTAGCGAAGTCAGCAAACTCAGCTGACAGGTGCGCGCCGCGGCACCCCCCCAGCAGCGTGCATCCGGGGCGGACCGCCCCCACTTGGTACGCCACTGCTTCCGAGCAATAAAAGAGACCAGAACCAGTGCTCAGGAGAATAATAGAAAATAAACCACTGTCTCCATAAACTGTGCCTTCACAGGAATTCACACCTCCTTGGTAAAACAAACCAAATTATATCACAGGCAGGTGCTGGGAAAAGAATTCAGATATTCAAATCTAGAGAGGGACAAAAAGAAAAGACACACACACATACCTTCAGACCCATATCCATACCCCCCTCCTACCTGTAGCCATTCCACACACATCCCCCTCCTCAGCCCTGACAGGACAGACTCTCATTCACTGACAGACAGACACACACAGAATCAGAGGGACTGGCAGACTCAGACACACAGAAACAGTTGCAATATCATTCTGCCCTAAGTGCAGTAAGCCTATTTATAGTTACAATACCTTTTCCCAAGCCACACTTGTTTGTTGTATTATTGTGCTACAAAACCCAGTGCCCCAAAGAAGTTGACCAGAGAAGTGAACCCAGAATCAGGCCAAAGCCAAAGCTGACATCTGACCTCTGGGGACCATAATGGACACCTCCAAATAAGGATTATTGAAAGGAAAGAGCTTGGCAAGAAGCAAAGCAAAAAAAGAATATGTGTGAATGGACTGGAAAACAAACCCCATACAGCAGGTGTGCTGTTCTAGGCAAAGAATAGAGAAGTTTCAACAGCCAGCTAAACAATCCCCAAGTAGAAGCTTTACCAGTAGACTCAATCCAAATCTTCTTGAGGTAATCATAACAAAGAAAATCAAGCAGTTCAGTTGCTTGGAAGAGAATTGTTATCTTCTGCAAAAAGAGTCTGCATCTAGCCACCCCAGAGGCAAGGAGCTGGCCACAACCTCAGCCCAGCTGGGAGGAAAAGATGTAACACTCAAAGGGGAATAAGGGGAAGTAATGTGGGGGAAAATAAAAGGGGAATGACTTGAGGAGATGGTGAAATTTCTTGATGGAATCACAGTAAATTAAGGAGGGAATAGCCCCTAGAACAGTGACTGATCACAAAGGCATGCTAGCAATACTGGGACTCTCTCACACAGCCACCAGGGGCACAGTGGGAGGGCTGGCCCTAGTTCAGGCCGAAGAGCTCAGACCTAATAGGGAAAGCTCAGAAGGAGTCAATCACAGGATACTGCAACTATAAGGGGGGGGGGGGGGGTTACACATTGCTATGTAATACACAGACAATGCAATTACATACAAATAATACTCAAACTACATATACATACCAATATAACCTGCCTCCATGAATATGGGGGCATAACATTCCCCACCTAGTATTGGTTGATACCACTAAACTATAAGCATTATAAACATATAAAACTCCAGTTATATCTGGATCTTAAAACTTGACAAGTTCTTGCTTGTCTCTGGTTCACTGCTGCTCTGGTGACTTCTCCCTTGCAGTCTTGCAGGAGCTGAAACGAGAGACAGACGACACAAACAAGAAACAAAAAGTCTCTAAGTCTCTGAAGTGGACAACAGTCCACAGAGTCCTCGTGTCTTTTTGGTGTAGATAATTGGCTCAGTGATGGTTCTGCTGTAGACGTTCCTTAGCTTCCAAGAATGGTAGAGGAGCTACTCATCTGTTTAACTCAGCCTTGTAGAATTCCTTATCCATGATTCTCAAGAACTCTCTGTCTTCTACCGAAACAGTTGGTTTGTCATTATCCTTGGAGACATAGAACACCACGTTCCCTAGATGTTCTCCTAAATCTGGTGGAGAGGTGCCCTGACAGATGGTTGAGCCAGGGTCTGGTTCTTCCCAGCTATAAACCTCCTTCACGTGTAGATGATTATGACAATACTCGAACAATGTGATGTGCCCATTCTCCAAGACGCATGTTTTGTAAACATATACGACTGGTTACTCTGCTTATCTATAATGACATACATCTTTACTGCCTTTTCTGGTTGCTCTTTTGGATACACTTTAGCTACACAAATCTTGGTACATGACTATCCACTGCAGCCTTCTCCACACACTTGTGTACAATTTAGAGTAACGTTCGATGGTGATGCTTGCTCTGTCTCACTCTACCTGATATGGCTTAATTCTGAGGCTGGGGTTCCTGTAGAAGTAGTCTTAATCTTGTCAGGGTGTAAAGCGCTGACATGCTGGCCACTAGCACACTCTGAATAACTGATGGCTGCTTTACAGTCTTTAGCTATGTGCTCGGATGAAGAGCAACATTTGTAACAGATTCTGTACTTTTTCAACAGATCTTTTTGTTCTTTCAAGGGTTTTTCCCTATACCCTTGACATTTATTTTATTTTATTTATTGCATTTGTATCCCACATTTTCCCACCTCTTTGCAGGCTCTTGAGAGGATGAGGCTTCTTATATATAGGAAACTGTCGGGATCCTCTACTTTCTATGTAGTAGGAGGACAATCAGATAGTGGGATTGCTGTGGGCGACACATCCGTCATGTCTACAACTGTAGGCTTTTTGGTGTTGCCATACTTCTTGACCAGCCTTTCACTTGGGAAGTAGCCCATCTTGACAGCTTCAGGTACATCAAACATGAAGTTGGGGTCATTTCTCCTCTTTGCCAAAGATTGTGAAGGGAGGAAACTTCTCTTGGTGGTCCTCTTTATACTTGGCGCCTACTCATGATGATTTTTCTCTTATGTCATACAGCAGCCCTGATCTATAGAACTGCCTTGTGCCACATTAACTGCTAATGTGGCCATGTCCTAACAGTGTATATTAATTCCCTTATTAAGTACTTAATGCTCCATAGTAAAAGGCTCCTAAAGTGCACACAAAGAAATACAAACATGAAGACATTGAAGAGTAACTGTTACTATTACTCTTCTTTCCCTTTCTGTAAAGGTTTCTGTTTATAATCACAAAAGAGCACAGAATACTTGTCAACTGTGTCGAGGCACTTAAAATACTGAGGTCCTTGACAGTATAAATATGCAGAAATCACATGTTAGAGGTGTGCATTGCAATGTTTCATTTAATTTTGTCCTGTTTATTTTTGTTTCTTTCATTCATTTCAATTTAACAAGTTTTCGTTCTGTCACGCTTTGTTTCTGTTTCAAGAATAACGCATGCTAATGCCAAACAGCAATTCTGTAGCATTCCCCAAAACAAAATAAAATAAAATGATTTCCATTTCATTTTCTGGGAATTTTGTTTTGAAACAAAATGAAACAAAACAACCCTGTTTTGATTTTCCATTTTGTTTCAAAATACTTGCACATTTTCACATTCAATGCTTGACCTGAATACAAGATTATAGCCAGAAGCAGCACCTCTACTGCAACCCATAGCTGCTCCATATCAGCCTTTCTGTAGCTGGTCTTCAGGGACCTATAATGGAACCAGATTTACTCTTATATTTACTTCTCCCAACTTTGGTGAATGCAGCATTTCTTGATCCTATATATTTGAGTGAGAAGAGCAGGTCTAGCGCGTATTTTTGATGGTCTAATGTATGCTGCCAGAATGAGAAAACTATTTTTCTACGTAAATACATCACACTTGCTGAACTCAGTTCACTAGTGAGAGTTTTTTTTTAAGTTCTTTAGATAATCTAAGACCTGTCAAAGCTCTTTTTCTGCACTAGGGTTCTGAGGAAGACACCTTGTCTCTTAGGTACCAGGGGGATAAAGTAGAAGGAGCTGATGAAGAATCCCCAGGAATATGAGGGCCTGGAGGATCACTCAGACTGGTGGAAAAGATCTAGATCAGGCTTGTGCAACCTTTTTCTGTCAAGGGCCACATTTTATATTTTGTAACATTTGGAAGGCTAAAACATGCACATGCATGTTTCTGAGAATCACACACTCACTCACTCTCTGAGATCCCTCGTTCTCTCTCTCTCTCTCTCTCTCTCATGTCTCCCATCCAGCCTTGACCCAGTCTTTCACTTTCTCATGTTGCACTCTACAAGTAAGTGCCATTTTGCATCATGTATACCCTTTTCTGCATGTAAGTCACTGTTTTATTTATTTATTATTTATTTGTTTTACATGCAAAAAATGTTTTAAAATTATACCCTGAGAGCCTAAGACCCATTTCTGAGGAAATTGTGCATATGACTAAAAAACTGCAAGATCAATCTGCAGGGCCAGCTGAACGGATAGTGGCACCCTGAGCCAACTTGTTCTGGCAGTGGCCCCCATCTCATCACTTCCGGCACCCCCCGCAGGTTCAGCATTTCTCCCTCCCTTGGGCCAGCATTTCCTCCCCTCCCAATCTCTTTCCCTCTCCTCTATCTCCCTCCCCGAGGATCTGGCACTGCTCCCTCACCTGAGTCTTCCTTCTGCAGCATCCCACCCATAGGAAATTACATCACAGGAGACAGAACATGGTAGAAAGAACACCCAGGGTCTGGCTAAAGATAGTCTGTCATGCTGCTGCTGCTGCCAGTAACCAATGAAAACTTTACAGGACCACGGAGGAGTGAGCAAGGTGAGGGAGCACTGCTGGACCCTTAGAGAGGGGGAAGAGAGAAGGGGAAACATCACTTAACCTGAAGACCAGGTGAGGTTAGAGGCTGGGTATTTTGGTGCCCTTAATCATCGGCACCCTAGGTCAGAGCCTCACCTGATCCAATCATTAAGCCAGCCTTGCCAATCCAAACTTTCAGCACAGCATGGCTCAAGCTTGCAGATAGCTGCGTCGTGGTAGGGGAAGAAGGAATCCTTATGAGCTTCTGAGGGCCAAGTAAAAGCACTTGGCAGGCCAGGTTCTGGCATACGTACCGTAGGTTGGACAAGCCTGATCTAGATCATAACTATGTCTCTGTCATTGTCCAAGCATAGCATTTTCCCCTGGATTCTATGTATGGCATCTAATGTTAGGCACTACTTCCATGCTGAGTTTTTGGTGTGAAAAAGGCATCGAAATGGGGCAGAAATGGCAGATCTGCGTGAAAACAGATGTACGCCAATTTATAGAATAGTGTTTAAGTGTTTCTGCGTGGACCTTCAAAAGGGGCGTAATGATGGGAGGGACAAGGGCAGGTCAGGGCATTCCTTTAAGATGCGTGCAGTGTTACTGAATGAGCCCCCCTGGGACAGAGAAATATCCAGAGTACCTGAATATAACTCACCTTGAGCTACTAATGAAAAAGGTGTGAGCAAAAATCCAAATAAATAAATGCAGGTCCATGCCCAACTTGTGTGAGGATTTACACCTGGTTTCAGCTGGTGTAAATCCTCACGCTCATAACTGAGCATTGATCCTGGCACTAGGTTCTAATTCTATAAAGGGTGCCTATTCCAGAGCGCCCTTTATAGGGAAAGGGGGAAGGGAAATGGGACTTGATATACCACGCCAAATTTTAAGTGCCATTTACTGAATCCAGCCATTTGTGTCTCTACTTGTCTTTTCAGGTGGGGTTTGTCTCAGTCTGGCATATTGGTAGCGTGCCTGTTTTCTCTTTTCTTGTTTGTATGTATCATTTGCTCCAGTTGTTTCTTAGAGCAAGCTTCCTCCTTTCCCTCCCTGTTCTGCCACTGTGCATGAAAAAGAGCTCAAAATTAAATTAGAACCTGTAAATAAAACATTTGTTGTAGTGACATTTAATATTATTTGTGGGTTTTTTTGGTCTGAGTGCATGATTGCAAATGCAAGTGTACATGTTAAGTGCAGATAATGCATATTTACGAGTTATTGTGAGAAAGACATATGAATTGGGGGCATTTTGGGATAATATGTTCCAGTAGAGTTGAGGAGTAGCCAACTGGTTAGTGCAGTGGGCTTTGAGCTGGTGAGCTGGGTTTGATTCCCACTGCAGCTCCTTTGACTTTATGCAAGTCACTTAACCCCCACCTCCCATTGCCCCAGGTACAAAATAAGTAACTGTGCATAATATGTAAACCACTTTGTAACCACAGAAAGGCAATATATCAGGTCCCATCCCCCCTAGTAAGTAGAAGCTGGCAAAACTGCTTTTATATAGATAGATGGTGCAATATTTTGTGGTTTTTATTTTATAGCAACAAAGCTATTCTAAAACAGATTCATTTCAAAGCACTTTTCTGACATGCCTTTTCTATCCTATTCTAGATATGTTATATAGATAAAGGAAAGGTAGTATGGGCCTATCTCCAATAATTTCCCATGGAAGGAAAGTAAATGAAAAAAAATATATGTTTCTTTCTCCCATAGGAAATAATAGGGGTAGCCCAGAGGTATTCTTGGTCAAAGCAAGTGGAAGTCGATTTAGGGTAGAGGCTTTGGGGAGATGAATGAAACCAAAGTAATTGGATGGATGAATAACCCTTTCCGAGCAGGACTGGAGGTAAATGACAATGGAGTTGAAAGGGTGATCCTCCTTATATATAAGTACATAAGTACATAAGTATTGCCATACTGGGAAAGACCAAAGGTCCATCAAGCCCAGCATCTTGTTTCCAACAGTGGCCAATCCAGGTCACAATATACCTGGCAAGATCCCAAAAAAGTACAAAACATTTTATACTGCTTATCCCAGAAATAGTGGATTTTCCCCAAGTCCATTCAACAACGGTCTATGGTCTTTTCCATTAGGAAGCCGTCCAAACCTTTTTAAAACTCCGCTAAGCTAACCGCCTTTACCACATTCTCTGGCAACGAATTTCAGCGTTTAATTACACATTGAGTGAAGAAAGATTTACTACATTGTAGCTTCATTGCATGCCCCCCTAGTCCTAGTATTTTATAGACCTCTATCATATCTCCCCTCAGCCGCCTTTTCTCCAAGCTGAAGAGCCCTAGGCGCTTTAGCCTTTCCTCATAGGGAAATCATCCCATCCCCTTTATCATTTTCGTCGCCCTTCTCTGCACCTTTTCTAATTCCACTATCAGGCTTATTTTCGAAAGTGATCACTGGCGATCTTCCGACATAAATCGGGAGATGGCCGGCAATCTCGCAAAAGCAGCGAAATCGGTATAATCGAAAGCTGCTTTTTTGACACCTTCGCCGCTTTCCTGTCGCTGAGCCAGCGAAAGCTCAAGGGGGCGTGTCAGCATTGTAGCAAAGGTTGGACATGGGCGGGCCTGGGCGTGGCTACCAGATGGCCGGCTTTTGCGGATAATGGAAAAAAAAAGTGGTGTTAATCAGTATTTCGTTGGGTTTACTTGGTCCTTTTATTTTCACGACCAAGCCTCAAAAAGGTGTCCCAACTCACCAGATGACCACCGGAGGGAATGGGGGATGACCTCCCCATACTCCCCCAGTGGTTACCAACCTCCCACACTAAAAAAATAAAAATAAAAACCTTTCTTGCCAGCCTGTATGCCAGCCTCAAATGTCATACCCAGCTCCCTGACAGCAGTATGCAAGTCCCTGGAGCAGTTTTTAATGGATGCAGTGCACTTCAGGCAGGCAGACCCAGGTCCAACCCCCCCTACCTGTTACACTTGTGGTGCTAAGTGTTGAGCCCTCCAAACCCCCCCAAAACTCACTGTACCCACATGTAGGTGTCCCCTTCACCCATAAGGGCTATGGTAATGGTGTAGACTTGTGGGAAGTGAGTTTTGGGGGGGGATTTGGGGGGCTCAGCACCCAAGGCAAGGGAGCTATGCACCTGGGAGCTATTTGTATATATTTTTTTAATTTTTAGAAGTGCCCCCTGCCAGGTTGGTGTCCTGGCATGTCAGGGGGACCAGTGCACTACAAATGCTGGCTCCTCCCACAACAAAATGCCTTGGATTTCGCCGGGTATGAGATCGCCGGCATTTTTTTCCATTATCACTGAAAAACAAAACCGGCCATCTCAAACCCGGCGAACTCTGGCATTTGGCTGGGCTAAACTGTATTATCGAAAAAAAGATGGCTGACCATCTTTTTCGATAATACGGTTCCGGCCAGCTGTTGCGGCACCGCCAAAATAGATCGCCGGCAATCTATTTCGCCGGCGCCGTTCAATTGTTCCCCTCCACATCTTTTTTGAGATGCGGCGACCAGAATTGAACACAATATTCGAGGTGCGGTCGCACCATAGAGCAATACAAAGGCATTATAACATCCTCATTTTTGTTTTCCATTCCTTTCCTAATAATACCTAACATTCTATTGGCCTTCTTAGCCGCAGCAGCACACTGAGCAGAAGGTTTCAACGTATCATCAACGAGGACACCTAGATCCCTTTCTTGGTCTGTGACTCCTAACGTGGAACCTTGCATGACAAAGCTATAATTCGGGTTCCTCTTTCCCACATGCATCACTTTGCACTTGCTCACATTAAATGTCATCTGCCATTTAGACGCCCAGTCTCCCAGTCTTGTAAGGTCCTCTTGTAATTTTTCACAATCCTCCCACGATTTAACGACTTTGAATAACTTTGTGTCAGCAAATTTAATTACCTCACTAGTTACTCCCATCTCTAGGTCATTTATAAATATGTTAAAAAGCAGCGGTCCCAGCACAGACCCCTGGGAAACCCCACTAACTACCCTTCTCCATTGAGAATACTGACCATTTAACCCTACTCTCTGTTTTCTATCTTTTAACCAGTTTTTAATCCACAATAGAACACTACCTCCCAGTGGCGTTCCTAGGGGGGCGGACATCCAGGGCGGCGCCCCGCCCCTGGGTGCAGCGCCCCCCCCGGATGCAGCGCGGACCCCCCCGGGTGCATGCCGCTGGGGGGGGGGGTGCTGCAGCGCGCACCTGGTGTGAGTTTACTAACTTTGCTCGTTCGCTGCAGCTCCCTCTGCCCCGGAACAGGAAGTAACCTGTTCCGGGGCAGAGGGAGCTGCAGCAAACGAGAGAAGTTAGCGAACTCTTGCAGCAGGCGTGCGCCGCGGCACCCCCCAGCGGCGTGCACCTGGGGCGGACCACCCCCACCGCCCCCCCCCCCCCTTGGTACGCCACTGCTACCTCCTATCCCATGACTCTTCAATTTCCTCTGGAGTCTTTCATGAGGTACTTTGTCAAAGGCCTTCTGAAAATCCAGATACACAATATCAACCGGCTCACCTTTATGCACATGTTTGTTCACCCCTTCAAAGAAATGTAGTAGATTGGTGAGGCAAGATTTCCCTTCACTAAATCCATGTTGACTTTGTCTCATTAATCCATGCTTTTGAATATGCTCCTTAATTTTCTTCTTAATAATAGTCTCTACCATTTTGCCCGGCACCGACGTCAGACTCACTGGTCTATAATTTCCCGGATCTCCTCTGGAACCTTTTTTAAAAATTGGCGTTACATTGGCCCCCTCCAATCTTCCAATACCATGCTCGATTTTAAGGATAAATTACATATTTCTAACAATAGCTCTGCAAGCTCATTTTTCAGTTCTATCAGTACTCTGGGATGAATACCATCCGGTCCAGGAGATTTGCTACTCTTCAGTTTGTAGAACTGCCCCATTGCATCCTCCAGGTTTACAGAGAATTCATTAAGTTTCTCCGACTCATCAGCTTCAAATACCATTTCCGGCACTGGTATCCCACCCAAATCTTCCTCGGTGAAGACTGAAGCAAAGAATCCATTTAATCTCTTCGCTACGGCTTTGTCTTCCCTGATCGCCCCTTTTGCTCCTCGATCATCTAGCGGTCCAACTGATTCTTTTGCCGGCTTCCTGCTTTTAATATACCTAAAAATGTTTTACTATGTGTTTATGCCTCCAACACAATCTTTTTCTCAAAGTTCCTCTTAGCCTTCCTTATCAGCGGTTTGCATTTGACTCGATATTCCTTATGCTGTGTCTTATTATTTTCAGTCGGTTCCTTCTTCCATTTTCTGAAAGATTTTCTTTTAGCTCTAATAGCTTCCTTCATCTCACTTTTTAACCACGCTATCGTTTGGTCTTCCGTCCTCCTTTTTTAATACGCGGAATATATTTGGCCTGGGCTTCCAGGCTGGTGTTTTTGAACAGCATCCATGCCTGATGTAAAATTTTGACCCTCGCAGTCGCTCCTCTAAGTTTTTTTTTTCACTGTTCTTCTCATTTTATCATAGTCTCCTTTTTTAAAGTTAAACGCTAACATATTTGATTTCCTATGTATACTTACTTCAAAGCTAATATCAAATCTGATCACATTTTGATCACTGTTATCAAGCGGCTCCAGTACCATTACCTCCCGCACCAGATCATGCGCTCCACTAAGAACTAGGTCTAGAATTTTTCCTTCTCTCGTCAGTTCCTGTACCAGCTGCTCCATAAAGCTGTCCTTGATTTCATCATGGAATTTTACCTCCCTAGTGTGCCCCGATGTTACATTTACCCAGTCAATATCGGGGTAATTGATATCACCCATTATTATTGTTTGCCAGTTTGTTTGCTTCCCTAATTTCCTTTAACATTTCTGCATCCGTCTGTTCATCCTGGCCAGGCGGATGGTAGTACACTCCTATCACTATCCTTTTCCCCTTTACACATGGAATTTCAATCCACAGTGATTCCAAGAAGTGTTTTGTTTCCTGCAGAATTTTCAATCTATTTGATTCAAGGATCTCATTAATATACAATGCTACCCCTCCACCAATTCGATCCACCCTATCACTACGATATAATTTGTACCCCAGGTATGACACCAGGTCTCAGAAATGCCTATTATATCTAATTTTTCATTTGGTGCAATATATTCTAACTCTCCCATCTTATTTCTTAGGCTCCTGGCATTCACATATAGACATTTCAAAGTATGTTTGTTGTTCCTATTTACATCATGCTTAGTACTTGACAGTATTAATTTGCAATCTTTTGTGTGATTTTTATCTTTATTTAAGGACACCTGCGGGCTCATTTTCAAAGCACTTAGCCTCCCAAAGTTCCATAGAAACCTATGGAACTTAGCCTCCCAAAGTGCTTTGAAAATATGCCTCCTGGTCTACTACGGTCTCTTTTGCAACCTCACTATCAGGATACCCTATCTTCCCTGTTTTGGTGATATCTTTAAAAGATACCTTATCCCAAACCATGCGCTTTTGAGCGACTGTCGGCCTTCCCCCCGTTTCTAGTTTAAAAGCTGCTCTATCTCCTTTTTAAATGCCAATGCCAGCAGCCTGGTCCCACCCTGGTTAAGGTGGAGCCCATCCTTTCGGAATAGGCTCCCTCTTCTTCAGAATGTTGGCCAGTTCCTAACAAATCTAAAATATGTGCTCTGAATATTATCTGAATAATTTTTCCAATCTTCTATAACATCAGGAATAGCAGCTAAGTATGCCTTTTACGACACCAGGTATTAAAAAAAAAAAGAAAAAGAACACAGAATTTGGCTATTACCCACCAAATACTGGTGTTTTCATTGATGTATTAATTATTTTGATATTAGAATGGTAGTGAATTAATAAAAGATTATTATATATATATTTTTTGTAAATAGGGTTGGGTTATAACTTGATATAAGGGAAGTGGCCTAGAAAAATAACATAACAAATGGAAAATTAAATCTCCAGAAGGAAACAATTCAAAGCCTGTTTTTATACATATTTGGCAAATTATAGCTTGTAAAAAGGGTTCATACTAAATCTTTGTAAAAAATTGGCCTATAAATTTAAGGATCTTTCTACTAAAATGCGCTACAATTTGCAGTTACTGCAGCTTAACGTTCCCAAAATATTTTATAGCAAATCATGTGCTAATATTGTCATTAGTTCACAGTCCTGAGAGTTAATTTGGGAACACTTCCCGCTTCCTATTTAGAAGGCCAAATTGCTTCACGTCCACTCTGTGCCTCTGCCTCTCCCCCTGACACCAAAAACACTGGTGCCCACACGGTACCCCTGCTTCACCCCCTGACACCAAAAACACTGGTGCCCACTCTGTGCCCCTGCCTCACCCCCTGACACCAAAAACACTGGTGCCCACTCTGTACCCCTGCCTCAACCCCTGACACCAAAAACACTGGTGCCCACTCTGTGCCCCTGCCTCACCCCCTGACACCAAAAACACTGGTGCCCACTCTGTGCCTATGCCACACCCCATGACACCTGGTTTACAGCACATTTACTGCAAAAATAGTGCAAAACCTCTTAATGCTGCTTTGTACTAGCAGTTAACGTAGCGTTAACTGTTTGTTGTTAATGCATTTTAGTAGAAGGGCCTCTTAGTGTGGTCCAAATCTGAAATACTGAAACATAAAAGTAGAATTGTCAGACTAACACTGTGATCAGTACATTACCAGATATCTGCATTTACTAAAATGAGCTAACACATGAACATATACTAACATGCATGCACATGATTTACAAAAGCACAAGGAACATTCAGGATTGGGGGGCATCAACTCAAATTTTATTGGACAGGCTTGACATGGTCTGTGTTTCAGGAAACTCGCCTGCGTCAGGGGTCCTGCAACAGTTCACAATTTCCAAAAAAAATGCAAAGAAACACTGCTCAATCTGAAGTCACTGGAAGATGCCAAAATTACCATCAGTATAGCTGGTTTCTTAATATGCGACAAAACAGTATCAATAAACAGCAATAATCAAGACCCCTGACACAGACAGATTTGCTGAAACACGTACCGTGTTGGGTCTGTGTAATGGAAGTGAATTTTAAAGATTGTTTTTCAGCTCTGTCTTGATAGACCAGTGCACTCGGGGTCTGTATTGTTGATTAGAAGTAATTCTGTTTAAAAATGATTGTTTAACTTTGATTATGTGAAAACAAGTTGGAATGTGGAAGATAAGACACAGCTCTAATTAATTTGGTATGTGAAGAGGAGTATGGCGCTTGCTTTCTGGCTCCAACCTGGCCACCTGGAGTTGGAGAGCATGTGACCACGTTCCCACAGTATGGCTTGTTTACCTAGACAGAGAAACATTCTATAATTTTCCTCAGCTCTGAACATGAGTTCTGAGCCTAATAAAAGGAGAGTTTCTTTCAGTGAAATCGGGAGTTCATCTATGAGAAACGCATGTACTGTGCAGAGGATCTGTTCCTAGTCTAAAAAGGTCCTGGCTTTTGCTGTAACGGGCCCCCCCAGCTGATGATAAGAGCCTGGATGATGTAAGGACCAGTGATGTTGTATGTATGTATTATTGCTTCTTTTCTTGGTCTAAAAAACTCTTAGCATTGCTTAGATGTAGTGACCAGTGATGTAATGATTGTTTATAGATAATCATTGTGTTTATATAGCTAATCATTGTATATACCTTAATCATTATAGAATTTAGCACCTCTAATAAAGGTTTCATTTATTTAATACGAATCCAAAAGAATCCACGGTAATTATTGAGTAGTCTGTGTCAGTAAGACAGGCTGCAAATCCATAGCAATACAGTCTGTCCAATAAAATTTGAGTTGATGCCCCCCTCCCCAATCCTGAAGGCTCCTTGTGCTTTTGTTCTCTGCTCCTGTGCAAGTATACTTTAGTTCCCCTCTCTTGCGTTGTCCACACATGATTTACTACAGGTCTCATTCACATACCTAGAATCTAAGCACGCATTAATGACTAGCACAGTAACACACTTTTGTAAATCTAGTTCAGCGTGTGAGATTTATCGTAGTTTATTATAGAAGAAATGGTTTTAGGATTTTTCATTAGGTAAAGTAAAAAGTCTTACTTACATGCATGGCTAAAATGCTCCGTGGGATTAATTCCCTATATTGTCTAATAGTAAAGTGCCATGTCTTTATTCTCATAAGGTCATCAAAGGTAAACTCCAAAATAAGACGCCCTTCTGTACAAACCTAGGAATAAGGGGAAACACTCAGGTTTAATAGACAAATTCATAAATGGTGAGCATTTCATGCATGAGTACAACAGTGAAGGAGATACACTCAGAATTTTTTTTTTTTTTTTATATTTTATTTTTTTGTAATTTGCACAATATACAAGAAAATTCTTGAATAGAAAAGTACAATATCTCATTAATAAGGAATCCCAAATGAGGAAAATATAACTAAAACAAACCCAACAACCTCCTCCTTATATAGATCAAAAATATGAATAAGAAAAATCAACAGAGTGAATTGTATCTAGGAAATACTGTTAACAAGAAAAAGGCAGAAAGCCAAAACCAAGCAAATTATATATTACTGAGTAGATGTAATAGGTGTCAACAAAGGGGGAGGGAGAGTAGAGGTCAGTTTAGAGTCCAAAAAGGTCACCATGTGGACCGGTTCAAAAAAAACATATTTAACTGACTGTATTTTAATCACGTTTACAAGGAAAATTGAGCCAAAAAATGCCTCCTAACTGCAAAACACGTGAACGTATTTTGAGGAAAGACTGATGCTTCCACTGAGTTTGTCTAGAAACATCAGGAAAAACTTGCACTCAGAATTGTAATAATCTTTTCAACACCTGGAATTTATTCTTATAGAAAATGGTGAATTCATAGATTTCTACACTGCTTTTCACCTAACTACTAAAACCAAAAAACACATTGGAAAAGCAGCAATTCATTGTATTTATTCACTAGGTCACAAAGAGGTCCCTTTACTAAACTGTGGTGCTAGTATGCACGTACCGCAGCTTAAAATGAATTACTGCAGTATGCCCTCAAGCATCATGCAGTAAGTTCTAAATTGGTGTGTGCTACACGTGTGGTAAAAAAATATTTTCTAATTTTTGGTGGAGGGGTGTGTCTGGGGCAGTGCCGTAGCGAGAGCAGCTGACACCCGGGGCAGCACGGTGCCACCCCCCTCGGCGTGCACCCTCCCCCTCGGAGTGTATTCTTACTTCAATTAGGAAGCGAGGGGCGGGCAAGAGGGCCGATCCGTCCCCGAGTGCACGTCGCTGGGAGCTGCGTCGGCTCCGCTGGTTCCTTGCTCTCTCTGCCCCGGAACAGGAAGTAACCTGTTCCAGGGCAGAGGGAGCAGGGAACCAGTGGAGCCAACACCCCCCCAGCGGTGTACACCCAGGGTGGACCGCCCCACCGCCCCTCCCTTCCTATGCCACTGGAGGGGGAGAAAGATACTGGCCTCAGAAAACATAGAAAACAAGTTGGTGATAGAAATATTGCAGTTTATTAATTTTGTGAAACAAATATTACTTTAAACATGAATTCATATTTTTTTCTCTTTATTTTAAAACAAGGATTTCTTAAATGACAGTGCACATGTGAGTATTATTGTGAGAGAACTGTACTTGGTGGTAACAATTTCATGCTTATGCCAAAGACACCTTCTAGAGCACTGCATTCATAAGGGCACATTTGGGACCCTGTGGTAAGCACTAACACATGTGTACTGCAGATTAAAATGGTGCACCATGGGGCACGCTGAGGTGTCCTGCGTTATTTTTGAAATGTGTGCTCAGTACCAGTGTGCTAAAAAATAATTTTATTTTTCACCAAGAGGGCATGTCTGGGGGCAGGCCGTGGGCGTGTCTGCACTAATTAGTTAGCTCAGCTACATTAACATGCGCTGTTTAGCAAAGGAGTAGCATGTGAGCCCTTACTACCTACAAAATATGTGACGGTAAGGGCTCACATGCTAATTTTTGTTAATGGTTGCACGCTAATGGCAACACTAGCACAAAACAAAATTGGATAGCAAAATATCTAATCACATCAAACATTCAAATTCTCATTTTGCTAGCAGTAGACCTGAAAGGGAATCACAAGGTAGAAGACGTAAATACTACTGTTTAAATCAAGGAAGACTCAATGGTCTAGGGAAAGTCCAGGGACTTTTTAAACAACTCTATTAGGACTACTATCACTGGCTTCAGCTGAAACATGGAAAAACAGCAGTGAAAAAACTCCCTAAGGAGAAAAAAAAAACACTGCATTGTATCACTTATAAAAAAAATTGGAAGCCCCCATTGTTCGCCACTGTGCTGAGCAGAATCATCAGTCTGATGACTTAAAATATATCATGTTGGACCAGTTGATTATTAGTAGAAGAGGGATTTATCTAGACTTTTTCATCAATGTGAACAAAGATGGATATACATGTTACAGACTATGTTTCCTGAAGGTATGAATGGTTCAATGGAATGGGAAGCTTTTTACTGAAGGATCTCTTTAAATTCCCTACAATTGACTGCTTGTGAGTTGCTGATTGGCTGAAGGAAGAGTTAGCGTTGTTTCAAATCTGGGACGCCATTTTGAAAAAATGGTCATTACTTAAAACATTCCTCCTCCTCCTGAAGCAGGATATCGAAAAAAGGGAGGCCTTTAACTCTTGTCAAGGCTGCATGTTTCCGTGACTTGGATTTTCTTTGAAGAACATTGCAATAACTACAACTTAAGTCCTATTTTGGATTTCTGTTCCAAGTACATGCTTATGGATTGTTTTTTGAGCTTTTTGGATTTTTTTCTTTGTTAACTACATTTTGTGAGAGAACACAAGTGTTGGAATTAGTAATTTATGGTAATTGCTGAAAACGGTTTTTGAAGCAGTGTTTTTTTCTCCTTAGGAAGTTTTTTTCACTGCTGTGTTTTTGTGTTTCAGCTGAAGCCAATGATAGTAGTCCTAATAGGATTGTTTAAGTCTAAGACTTTACCTGGACTATTGAGGTTTCCTTTATTTAAACAGTAGTATTTACCTGTTCTACCTTATGATTCCCTTTTAGGTATAGTACTAGCAAAAGAACATTAGCACATGGCCATTAAATTGGAAAATGGAAAATCTGCCATTTTTTCAGCCATGTTAAAAAGTGGCTTTAGCACATGGAAAAGACCCATGTAAGGAAACACTAAGGCCACTTTTTGCAGCAACTTAGTAAATGATCCCCTTGGTTTGCTAATGTGCCTTAAAAATGTAGGGGTCCTTTTACTAAGGTGTGTTAACGGATTTAGTGTGCACTAATGGTTAGCACACGCTAAATGCTAAGAAGCCCATTTTATACTTATGGGCTTCTTAGCATTTAGCATACGCAAATCATTAGTGCGCGCTAAATCCATTAGCGCACCTTCGTAAAAGGCCACTTAGTGACCGCAAAATCTATTTAACATCTATCACTCTACAAATTAGCATGTATTAAGTCGATCTGCACGTTAAAATCTATAACACATTTAAAAAACAATTATTCTCAAATGTATTAAATAAAGAATGTCTGAAAGAAGACCAAATATGGTGAAAAATCTATTGAAAATGGTTTCCCTTATCACATAGAAGAAATTATGAAGAAAAGTAGTTGCTTTTACCTCTATAATATGCTACTAGAATAGGTAAAATAAATAAAAGAAATACTTAACATCACGTAGGAACCTACTTACCAAACTGCATCTTAATGGTGACATTTAACACATATTATCTGCAAAAACCTCCTAGTACTGTTTTGTTGTTAAAGGGACTGTGGTTGACATGTAGGGAGAAGCAGCAGTGATATTAGTGAAGCTTGTTACCACGGGAGCAGTTAAATTGCCATGGCAACAGCCTGTCTTACCATTAATATATGCATTACAGTAATACACATTAATGTCTGTGTTGCCCTCCCTGACTCATCCCAGCCCCTTTCTCACCTTCTTCCTGTCATTAGCATAAAATCCCATGTTTAGTATTTAATGTGGGATTTAACATGTGTTAACAGTATTTGCTATATGTTAATGGTTTTTAACATGCATTAAAAGTCATGTCAAATACTTACACTTTAGCATATAGGCCCCATAAATTGATATGAGAATCAATGCTTTTCAGTACTTCTGTACTCAGTGGTCTCTCTCTCTCTCTCTCTGGTTTGTGAGACCCTGAGGCTCTGCCACAACTTTCAATCTTCCTTGGGTGTCTACTATCAATTAATAGTCAACGGAGACAGAATTGGATTGAACTAAATATTTATTTCATTTTTGATATATACCATCCTTCTTAGAGCAAACACAGACCAGCTGATACTCAGCGCTATTTAACCAGCCAAGAATGGCTTCTGGCCAGTTAAATAGCATTTAGGGCCCCTTTTATTAGGGCACGCTAGTGGATTTAGTACATGCTAAGACGCCCATATGAATACATGGGGGCTAAATCCACTAGTGCGCCTTAGTAAAAGGGGCCCTTAGCCAGCTAAGTTCTAATTTTCAGCTTAAGATAGCCAGTTACTTCTGCTAAATATTAGTGCTTAGTGGTTAACCGGCTATACCATGCGATATAACTGGCTAGACACAAATATTCACCGCTTCACTGGCTAAGTTTAGCGGACAAATCGGATCGCCTAAATAGCAGTCCAATCTTGCCCGCTATAAATTTAACCAGCCAACTTGGCTAGTTAAGTTTAAGCCAGCCAAAAAAATTGGATATTCGATGGCAGTCACCGGAAATGGCCTGGCATTGAATATCCAGGCTCAGTGCCGATCATGGGCTGAATATCGGCTGTAGAATGGTTTACAAAGCAAAGTAAGGGTGGGGTAAGGGTAATGGGATTTGATATACCATAGAACTACAATTCATAACATCACATAAAGGACAATAAAGTCTGACAAGATTTTGCAGTTACTTCTAGTTAACTGGAGGAGGGGGGTATTCCCCAGAAGTTTCTCATTCAGTTAACACAGAGAAAGGTCTTTTTTAAGGCACATCAAAAGGGCAATTCTATAATCCAGATGTTCACATTTCCATCTCTTAATCATGCTCCAGTCCCGCCTTCACTACTGTGCTGACACGCCCCTGTGAACTTTGGTCGTCCAAGCGACGGAAAGCAGTTGAGGACGCCCAAAATCGGCTTTCGATTATGCTGATTTGCGCGACCCTGAGAGAAGGAAGCCCATCTCCTGATTTGTGTCGGAAGATGGGCGCCCTTCTCTTTCGAAAATAAGCCTGATAGTAACATAGACTTTTATCTGGGGATGAAATGTTGGAGGCCTATCACAAGCTCCATCCAATCGCTGAACTCAAGGAACTGCTGCAGATGATCGACAAGGCTGTTAAGAACTTTCCAAAGTGATTGAAGACCTGTGTTAAGGCTGGGGGTGGACACTGTGTATTTACAGTGACTGCAGAAGTCTGACACATTGTTAATTGTATTGTTTGAATGACGTTATTTTACTGTGTTTTAGCTCGAACATTTTTAACGCACACAAATTTCTAGGTAGTAATGCGCTTAAGATAATTAAATGTTGTCTAATAGTAATACATAAGTATGATGACTAAATAATATGTAAAATTTGCCTAGAACACAGCAAAAAACTCTAGCGGTTACTTTTTTTTTTTGTCTCACCCTGTATGTGCACACATGCATGCATAAATACTAGTATGGTGTCTAAGCGATATTCTGCAAATGCCTGCTTAACTTACACAGCATGGATTTGCAAGGAGGGCATATACAGGAACAGAGCATGGGCAGGGACATAGGTGGGAATCCCACATACATTCGGAATTTATAGAATTCTGGAAGTCATATATGTTTCTGCTATGCTTAGGTGATGTGCTAGCATCAGCTCTATGGCTGGCATAAGTGTCTGTGTCTACATTTTTAGGTGCATTGATAGTCAGTTCCTCTATAGTGGAACCTGGGCCAACTAACTGGAGACATCAAGTTATACAACTGCCCCCAAAATTGCATGCAGATAACATGATGCCATTAGCTATATCTATTCAGGTAGTCTTAATTGTGCAGTGTATTTGCTGTGATAACGATTAACATGCGGTTACTGTAAGGTACAGTTCCTTCCCATTCTGTTCTGTGTTAACTGTCAATGTGGCAGATCACTCTCATTAACTGTTGAGCAACTTTTAATATGGCACTCGTACTAACGGCATGCAAAGAGTGCCACATGAACAGCTACCACAGCTTAGGGAATAGGCCACAAATTAAATATAAAACAAAGAATACTAGATTTGCACCCTAAAAAATCCTGCCTAAATACATTTTCAAGGCAACAATAAGGCTAAACAGCTAGGTTGCAATGCTTACCTATTCTAAAACCCGACATTATCTGGCATTAAAGGAATATCTTTGGGAGATGGCTCTACAAATTGGGATGGTGCTTGACCAATTCTAATTATTTATTTATTTATTTGTTACATTTGTATCCCACATTTTCCCACCTATTTTCAGGCTCAATGTGGCTTACATAGCACTGTAACAGCGATAGCCAGATCCGGTATGAACAAATACAAGGTGATATTGTGGTAAAAAGAGATTCATGTATGGTAGGTTCATTAGGGGAGCTTAGAGAGGAAGAGAAAGAGTTAGGATATGTCCATTACAGTCTTTGGTTATGTTATGTCGCAGGTAACCAGGTTTTTTATGTTGGGTCGGTGGGGTATGCCTTTCCGAACAGGTTTGTTTTTAGTGCTTTCCGGAAATTAAGGTGGTCGGGCATAGTTTTTACTACTTTTGGCAGTGTATTCCATAGTTGTGCGCCTAAGTGGGAAAAGATGGATGCATAGGTAGATTTCTATTTGAGTCCTGGGTAGTGCCTGGGTAGTGGAGGTGTGCTGATTTTGTAGTGTTTCTGGTTGGCAGGTCGATGAGGTTTGTCATGTATCCCAGGGCTTCACTGTAAATAATTTTGTGAACAATCATGCAGATTTTGAATGCAATGCGCTCTTTGATTGGAAGCCAGTGTAGTTTTTCATGGAGGGGTTTGGCGCTGTCAAAACATGTTTTTCCAAATATGAGCCTAGCTGCTGTGTTTTGGGCGGTCTGAAGTTTCTTTATGATTTGTTCTTTGCATCCTGCGTAAATTCCATTGCAGTAGTCTGCGTGGCTTAGTACCATTGATTGTATAAGGTTCCGAAATATTTCCCTCGGGAAGAATGGTTTCACGCGTTTGAGTTTCCACATTGAGAAAAACATTTTTTTAATGATGGATTTTGCTTGGGTCTCTAGTGAGAGGTTCCAGTCGATTGTTATTCTGAGAATTTTCAGGCTGTCTGAGATAGGGAGGGTGTAACCTGGGATGTTAATGTTAGTGGGTTTGCGTGTATTGCATTGGGATGAAATGATGAGACAATGTGTTTTTTCTGCGTTGAGTTTTAGTTGGAATGCATTTGCCCATGAGTTCATGATGTTTAAGCTGAGCTTGATTTCATTTGTGATTTCTGCCAATTAGATTTGGATTTAGATTTATAATCATTATGATTATTTATTATTTATAATTTGCATTTCTCCACCCTTATTTGATTTAACCAGCCTAAACGATGGTACATACAATAGGCTCTTGCTATGTGAACAGAGTATCCTACTACATATGAGATCAACTTATCCTTCAAGTAAGCAGGACCTATTCTATGTAATGACTAAAAGCTAAAACACGAGGTTTAAACTTAACCCTTAGCTCAATAGAGCACTGGGGTATGTAATCACACATACACACAACTTTCAACAATTTTAGATACGTTGGATCCTTTGAATTGTATTTATTAATTAGTTTATTTGGTGGGATTTATTAATTGTCTTTTTGAAGAGATTTGACAGCAGGTATAGCTTGACATAAAACTTACCATTATGTCAACAACATAACAATAGTAAAATAAGCATAAGTACAATCAATGAGGTAAACATGGATACAGGCAAATTGAATACTAATAATAGGAATAACATGATCCAGTGTCAGACATATACACATTAAAATATCACAGTAGAACAATTATATGACGCTGGTGCAACAAGAAGCCAACCAATATCCCTTTATCACAGTTTCCCTTAAATGTACTTACAGCCATTTTTTTTATTAATGAGAAATATGGTAATCGGGCATCGCCGCATGCTGCGGGTTAGAGCGGGATCCCTTATCGCCACTTAAATGGTGGTGGTAAGGATTCCCTGCTGCGGAAAGAGTTCTCTCACCGCATGGCCATATCTGCTGGGAGATTTTTTAACCTCTGCAGTAAAAAGGGCCCTGGTGCATGGGAAAAAAAGGCCCCTACCGCTAGCGCAGGCCCCTTAGACTTTTATTCAAGGCAGATTTTTTTTAAGTCATGGAATGGAGAAAAAGTCCTTTTTGAACAAAATGTTTTAAGGCAGATAAGCATCTTCAGCTTCTGAGATTATCTAAGTTCTGGGGGAGCCTTCTGATGATGCCCAAATGGGGTCCCTTCTGGAGGACAAGGAAGTACCTAGCATGCCTCAATATTACTCACCTTGAGCTGCTTTTGAAACAGTGTGAGCTAAATCCAAATAAACATATAAGTATTCTGGCCTGACCAGAGGTGTTTGGATTTCCACTTTAGCAAGCCCTGCAGTGCTTAAAACATGCCAAACATGCTTTCAATACTACGAACCCCTTTATTGTTTGAAAATACCAGTATGTTTTAAAATGAATACTCTATAGACCTATATATACACTTATGAAATAGGAAGAAAGTTATACTCTTACATACCTAGCATATTTTGTTTATACACCCTGGATAACATATTGACAGATTGTGTCCATACAGAGGAAAAAAGTACAAATAACAAACAAATATCAAACTTACAGGTATTTTTGCCCCTGACAGAATTTTAGCGTATTGGTGATTAATGCAATTTTTCCTTAGAGTCATTATCTTAAAAAAAAAAAAAAGAAAAGAAAAAAAAGCTGTTTTACACATAGAATCCAAAATCAAAAGGGTCTGCAATTAAGAAAACATTTTCTGTTGTGCAGAATTCACGTTACTGTACTGTAAGCTCTGACATTTTGTTGCCATGGTAACGAAAATCAGCTGATTAGTTGGCATGGCAACAGAAAAGATGTAATCCCAGCAGACACACTCTAATCAATGCCCCCAGCACAGATGGTCTCCGGAGGATCAACAAGAAAGAGGCTGGCAGGCAGGCAGGAGATCACGTGCTAGCTCCAGACTAGGCCGGGAAGGAAAAAAATATAAGAAACTGAAAAAGAACATTTCTTCAACTAAGCAATAGCTTTTTTTTTTTTTTAACCCTTCTCTTTCTTGGGTTGACTGTGGAATATTCAGCTACTTCCATCCTTAGAAAGCCCTCTATCTAAAGCATCTGTACATGGAATTATTTTCTTGGGCTCACTTTTTAAATAGTATGATTGGTAATATATCTGTTCTTGTTGGGCACTTCTATCCAAAGTTTTCTTTATGGACAAAATAAACATTGTAGAAAACACTGGTATCATAGCAATATTATTTGAATGTTCTAATTGCATGTTCATTAGATATTTTAATAGTATTATGCTGATATCGTATTATATCTCAGTTATTTGAATTTCAGGGCTGTTAAATGTGTATATTTTTGATCTTGTTTCATGGTAGTCCTATTTTAAGTTTCAATTTGCAGGGTCCTTTTACTAAGGTGCGCTGAAAAATGGGCTGCTCTAGTGTAGGTGCGTGTTTTGGGCGCGCACAGATCCATTTTTCAGCATGCTTGTAAAAAAAGCCTGTTAAAAATTTTGGCTGAAAATGGACTTGCAGCAAAATAAAAATTGGTGCACATCCATTTTGGGTCTGAGACCTTACCACTACCCATTGACTTAGCAGTAAGGTCTCACGCAGTAACTGTGTGGTAATCGTCTACGTGTTGTCTATTATCATTACAGCCATGAGCTTTCGTTCAAGGCCAGACTTCGGTTCAGGATCAAAAATGACAGAGAAGCTTACAGACCTGTACCTCTAATTTGAACTCTAGAGTAACAGTAGAACTCATAAGTTGTTGTGACACCCTCATGCAGCAAAATGAGGAAGGGGCTAGGGTGCAAAAACCTCAATAACAGGATGGTGCGGCCTACCAACAGGGCAGAGTTGGTTACACCCAAGAAGATATGGTCAGAATGCAGAACTGAGTGGTCTCACAGGGAGATGACCAAGCTTTCTAAGTAATGCTAAAAACAGCCAAGCACATACAGTACAATTCTAAGAAATATTAACTGTTATGTTACCATATATAACCATTAAGGTATTGACCACAATACTACCATAGATCCAATAAGGTGTAATTACTGTCATATTACCTGTATCCTGAATGGACATATAAAAATGAGTGCACTTCCTACTTCAATGGAGAATCTGGCCAGCCAATACTTTTGTATGGGCAGCTGGTCTCCCAAAAGCAATTGTCAATTGTACTTATACTTGGGGAGTAAAGAAAATAAAGTATCTAATTGCTTTTCTAACTGATGCAGCCTTGGGTGATTTATTTATTCCTAGGTATTGGGGGGTGGACCACCATATTGGGAGGGATAAATACACCCAGAAAGTACAGTGTGTTGACTGACGATTACTGTCCAGTTTCCCCCACACGCAGGAAAATACAAATTATTTTCTGGCATGCGTAGCGGATGCGTGTAAAAAACGAAATTAATGTTTGGGCCATGTGGTAGCTTGGCGGTAACTTCAAATTGACGGGCGTAGGATGTGCATATGTGCTTATTAAAAGGGCCATTTATAATTATACTTGGCCATTTTACTATTGTTATACTGTTAAAATTGTGAGCTTTATGTTAAAATGTACCTACTGTACACTGCCTTGGGTAAATCTCTTCATAAAGGCAGTTAATAAATCCCAATAAATAAACATAAATAAATACATAAACAATAAATAAATAAACAAACATTTATTATTACCTAGGTTCAACTGGTCCTTATCCATCTGCTATCAGAAATAGCCAAAGTCTCAGTGTTCAATTCTGGTCTCAACGTTCTACACAAAATGGGGCTTCTCAATGTGGGGAGCAGGTGTAAATGTCCATGCCTAAAAATGATAAAGTACCCCCCCCCCCCGGATTCTATATATGGTGCCCAAATCTGTGCGCGCTGCCAAGATATCCACACAAATTAATTGTTACTCAGCGCTTAATCATCAATAATTGGGTGCTAACAGCCAATTACTGAGTTTAATTGGCACTCATTAATAGTTGCGCTCACCTCTGGCTGTGCACTATTTTATAAGGCAGGGTGCCTAACTTCCATAGCGCATATCCCAAAAGGGACATGGCCACATGAGGGACAAAGGCATGTCAGGGTCAGTTTGAAAAGTTACATGCGGAGTTACAGAATGCTGGGTAAGTCTGGCGCCTAAAGTAGATGCGGGAATTGGTGCTATGTGTGATTCTATAAAGGGCTCAAACCCTTTACAGAATCACACTTAGTGACAATTTTTTTCAGCATCCATTTTTGAGCATTATTTATAGAATTCCCCCTTATCCCCCGGATTCTATATATGGCACCTGAAAATCCATACGGCAACCAAATCGTATTCTATAACAATGAGCATAACTTGATTGCTTAACTAGCTAATCAACTCTGTTAATTTGATGCTAACAAGCAATTATCAGCACTAATTGGCATTGAGATTTACGCACATAACTTGCTAAGTGTATTCTATACTGTGGTGTGACTAAATTCTTAGTCACATAGTTGAAAAGGGGGCATGGCCATGGGCAGGTTGTGGGCGTTTCTAAAATCTATATGCATTATTATAGTATAGACCCGATCTGTGCCTAATTTAGGCATCGGGATTTACACCAAATAAAACGTGGCCAAAATGGACGCAACCAAATTTAGTCAAGTGGCAAGCCGCTTGGTGTGTTCTATATATGGCGTGGAAATGTAAGTCTATTCTATAAAATCTAGGTGTATTTTAGAGAATACGCCTAGGCGTAATTTTTTGCACACGGAATTTTCAGGTGCCATATACAGAATCTAGCCCTATGTGTGCAGGTTATCGTACTGCATATGTGTGTGCTTGTATGTCTCATCCATGCTCTGCCCAAACTGCTCCCCTATACATACCTACCTGCAAAGTACACACCGTCATGCATACTTTTATACCAGTTGGTATTTTGTAAGAGGCCATTTATACATGTATGTGGTCACATCTACACAGGAATTACTTTATAAAATGTCTTTAGCAGTTGTATATTTTTATTGCTGCTCTTGCTACCTATTTGTAAATTGTTACCAGGCATGCACAGTGTTGTACAGACACATATAAGAGACAGTCTCTGTTCCACAGAGCTTGCGATCTAGTTATGACCAACACATATGGCAAATAAGATTCTAGGAAAACGTGTTATAGAGAAGTGGTGAAAATACAAAGGTGAACCATTAGTCTAGATTTGGAAAATAGGCAGAGAGGGAGCATGATACATTGGCTTAGGGGATCTGTTCCTGGCAAACTGCACAGTGCTATTTATATCAGAGTGATTTCAAACAAATGTCCTTCTTTGGAATAAGGCCCGAGCAAAGGTTTAACATAAAAGAATGTTCTCTATTAATTAATCACAGTTGATCAAGGCTCAACATCTGTCATGCTGAAAAAGATAAAAAGTTATTTTCCATGTCATACCTAGCTGTTAGACCTGATATTTGAAGTCTACACCTTGCGGATCACCTCATTAAACTTCAAGTGAAATTCCTTCCTTTCCTAACAAAAGTAAGACCTAAGACAAAATAGAGCACAATGTACAAATACTTCATAAATATTTATAAGTGATTTTGATGGATTCTTTACAGTAACTAGTTGGTGCTATTTTTCATCTAATAAAATAAGCATGCTGAAAATGTTTTGTCATCAAAATGATTTAAATCCCACTGAAGCAATTCAGACTGGTTAGAGCTAGAAGTACATCCTTTACAGAAAGAGTTACAAAGCACTGGTTCTGTATAAAACTTCCCGGTACCTCTGGGTTTAGATGACAATACAGGAGAGATCTGGATGCAGGAGAGCAAAAGGAAAAGTTTCCAGGTGATCAAGTAAAAAAAAAATGAGGCAGCTAAATTTAACTGAAATGATTATAATTCACCCAGAATTATCAATTTCATTGTAACATGGTGTGTAGTTATGGTAAGGCAAATCTCCATTTTGAATCCAGGCTTAGATTTGCAAACATTTAACTCAGATTCAATTGGAGAATCACACATGGTGACATGCAAAACATTGGCTGAGGTTACATAAGAATAGGGGGAATATATTAAGTCAGAACTCTACTTAAATGGGGGGGGAGGGGAGATGGTTTTGCAGGGTTCCTCTCAGGGAATGGTGATTCTACCTTAGCCCTATTGTTATAGAACCCTCTAACTGCCACTTCAATAACACCAGGATAATACAGGTCATGAACATGCACAGAAGTTACCAGCAAGGTGTATGGGAAGGCATCTGCAGCAGTCTTTCTTACCAATCAACTTGTGCTGTGCCTCAGCCCCCTTCTGAGAGATGCCCAGGGTTGCCAGGTAGAAATTTTTTTTCCAGCCCAATCCGGGCCAGAAACCAGCCCAAAACCCGCCCAAACACAAACCCCGCCCCTGACACCCCCACCCCCGCGTCACCGGCCCCGCCCCCGCCGTCACCGACCCCGCCTCCCACGTCATCGGCCCCGCCTCCCACGTCATCGGCCCCGCCCAAAACGTCACTAACCCCGCCCGAAAACGTCACTAACCCCGCCCCCCGCGGCCGAAAAAAATCAAAAAGCCGCCCAAAAAGCCGCCCGGAAGCCTAAAAAACCGCCCAAAAAACCGCAACCCGCCGCGGGCAAAAATTTCCCGCGGCGGGTCGCGGAAAACCGCCCAATTGGGCGGTAAAACCGCCCACCTGGCAACACTGGAGATGCCCTATTCTTTCTCCTCCCCCCCACCACCCACAAGAGGCCAGCACTAGTGCAGTCCCTGACCCTGTTCCCCTGAGGCTTGCTTTGCTATGGTAATCAAACTTATCATAACTCAATCACCATCTTATAATAGGCTACTTGGATCAGTTTCGATAAATATGACTATACATCTTTGACTTATTTGCAATATTTAAAGATACTGTGTATTTTTTAATATTTTAGGGTTCGATGTTCAAAGCAATTTAAAAAGCCAGAAATGGCTCCTTGCCATTTAAATCAATTATTTAGGGCTAACTGAGCATATTCAGCGGTACTTAACTGAACAGTACCACTGAAAATGGCCAGTTAGTACATAAGCCAAACCAGCTACTTTGTGGGCATTCTAGGAGTGGAGTTGGCACTTAGCCAATTAAGTGCCAATAGTCAGCTCTTAATCAGCTAAAATGACTGGATGCATAGGACTACCTAAAACACAGTCCTATGTTTATTTCATCATAGTAAATAAAGTACTGAATATTGCACTTAACTAGCTATGTTTTAACTGGCTGCGTATGTCTGGATATTCTGTGCCAGTGTCAGGACATTGCTTGGCATTGAATATCCAGGAATAAAGCCAGTAGTTGTCACCAAAATGATGACGCCACTGGCTGAATATCGACCCCTCTGGGTTTATTCAGATGGATTTATGGCTCACTGCTCTGTTGGGATGTCTCTGTGGCCAGTATACTAAGATTGCTGGCCTCCCATACATCTCAATGGCTTGTTTTTGTGCTTTTTTCCCTTGGACGTTTTTCTTTTCCAAAAATGGTCCAAATAGATAGACATACTGAGCACAGAAATATCTAGCAAATTTGGCAAATGCTGGACGTGTGTAGGCCCTTATGTACCTTTGTAAAAGGGCCCCACTGTTATAGAACTTTCCCGATCTGTGCTTAAATAAAATGTGGGCATTTATACCAGGCTTTAGTTAGCGTAAATGGATGCACCTAAATTTTAGTCGAAGAGTGGCCAGCACACGTATTCTATAAACCATGCCTAACTTTAGGCGAAGTTTATAGAATACTGCTAAGTGTGGGGTTTTTTCTGTATCAATTTTTTTGGCACCATATATAGAATCTGGCCTAAAACGTCCAAAATCGGATTTAGACATCATATCAAAAATGCCCCCCCTCACTAACAAAGTTATAAAAATCAATAACAATTTCAGCTAAACATAAGAACATTAAACAAAATAATAAAACAAAAATAAAATAAATAAAAATTCTAGCTAAACAATGTCCATCCTCAGATTCATATTTTGTAACCATACTCTGTGCTATATGCTATGTAACCATATATTGTGTTATCTCTGTAATACCTTGTTTCCATGCTTTGTAAGCCGCACTGAACCTGCTATTGAGCGGAAAAGAGCGGGGTATAAATGCTACAAATAAATAAATAAATAAATTCATCACACTCCATAACACTCATTAGGGCATCACAGAAATGACCTGAGGTCTCCAAAATTATTCGTGAATAAGATAGCTTTTAGCAGTTTTCTAAAACTTGCAGTGCTAGTCATCAATCTATGTTGTCTGGGAATATGGCTCCTTTCCTTTGGAATGGCAATAGAAAATTTGTATTGTCTGGCTCCTTCAAAATGGATTTTTCTAAATGCTGGAATTGTCAAATACATTGCAATCGCAGAATGAAAAAAAATCTGCCTGTTTTATACACTTTCAAAATAGTAGTCAAATATTGTGGTGCATTTTGACTCACTAATAGCAGAAATGAACTTTTGCAAACTGGGAGCTAGCTGGAAAGAGTACGTTTTATCACGTATGCTTCATTCTCACTCTGCTTTTAGTTTTCTAAATTAAAAACAGGATAAAATCCAATCTGCACATACTTCTGAAGTCTTACTTTAGAGTAGAATCCATATACGCTAACTATACGCAAAATATGTTGCATACTTGTTCTGCAACGATAGGGAAAACAGCAATAATTGATATAGTGGAATTAGAAAAGGTGCAGAGAAGGGCTATGAAAATGATAAAGGGGATGGGACGACTTCCCTATGAGGAAAGGCTAAAGTGGCTGGGGCTGTTCAGCTTGGAGAAAAGATGGCTGGGGTCTGATAGAGGTCTAAAAAATGATGAGTGGAGTGGAACGGGTAGATATGAAGCGTCTGTTTATGCTTCCCAAAAATACTAGGACTGGGGGGCATGCGATGAAGCTACAAAGTAGTAAACTTAAAATGAATCAGAGAAAAGTTTTCTTCACTCAACGTGTAATTCAACTCTGGAATTCGTTTCCAGAAAATGTGGTAAAGGCGGTTAGCTTAACAGAGTTTAAAAAAGGTTTGGATGGCATAGACCATTATTAAATTGGGCTTGGGGAAAATCCACTATTTCTGGGATAAGCAGAATAAAATGTTTTGTACTTTTTTTGGGATCTTGCCAGGTATTTGTGACCTGGATTGGCCACTGTTGGAAACAGGATACTGGGCTTGATGGACTTTTGGTCAGTCCCAGTATGGCAATACTTATGTACTTATGAGGTGGCTGCAAAATATTAATGTTTCATGCCAGCATCTCAGAATAATCAGAAGATGTACTGGTCTCTCTTTGGGCTGTCCGCAATAGTGCATGCCTGCTGATACATCTATCTTTTGAAACAAGTAATGTTCACTGTTCACTGCTGTTCAAATGCATGATAAGAACTGCAGTTGATGAAAGCCCTACTCCTCCATGGCATGCAAATTTATCTCATGCATATTTGTTGTGGGTATCCTGAAAATCTGACTGTGTCCCGAAGACTGCGTTGAGAACCTCTGCCTTAATGCACATTAACAGTAATTTTTGCAGTAATACTGAATTGTGCATTATAATTCAGATGAGCTGATTAATATACAAAAAGTGTGCTAATCAGTTCATTAAATTCAACATGCACTGTGTTCCTGCAACATCTTTGTTAAGGCTGGTATTAAAAGCCTGCAGTAATGTGTGTTTTTAATGCATATTATGGTGGCACTGTTATGTGTTGTCATGTGCTGCTCACTAAAAGGTATCACGTCTTTAGTAAATAGTTCATTACATGAATGGCAATAGTCCTTCCTGCTCGTTTCTAATGCTGTTTAGTAAATAGACCCTGTAGCTATAGTTTATAGACTCCATTGAACACCAAGGTGATCTTGCTGTAAACTTGGAAGTACTCTGTCCCCCAAAGCTTACCGTTCTTGCCAGTGGCGTGTGGTGACATTTATAGCAGTGGATTCAGTAGAAGTGCTAAACATTTATGCAATGCATACTCTTAACTAAGGTTAATGTACTCACTCTTTGTGCTGAACGATGTCATGTTTTGGTCTCTGAGAGTCACCTATAACATTTGCCTTCTCCTTTTGACTTTTATGTTGATTTGAAGAAATGTAAGTTCTGTATCACCATCAACTTTCCGAAATCTATCCTTCAGAGTTGTACACAGATTGATGACTAGCACTGTTCCCATTCCTCAGAAAAATTAAAAATATTATTACCCCAATACGGAAACAGGAAGTTGAAACAACGCAGGCGGGACTCGCAGAGGGAAGCTTCGAAGCTGCCAGCCTCTCTCAATCACTGCCTGCACCATTCGCGCTGCCGAGTGTGACGTAGTAGTAAGTAGAGGAGTGAGAGGAAAGGTGTAGGACTCGCCGGGGGGGGGGGGGGGGGGGGGGGGAAGGTACCAAAAAAAAGCGCTGGTCATTATAGATGAGCAGAGTGACCAGTCCCTGGCAAGGACAGAGGTTTTTGAACTATTTGACATCCCAGGAGCTCGTTATCCCTACAACATCAAGATCTGTACAGTGATGAGAAAGAGGATGGGGAGAAGAGCAAGTGGATACACGATAGAAGCGATGGATGGCACACCATATCATATCCTTCTAATGAGATATTGCACTTTCCAGTCACCCAGCTCTGAGCTACTTCTACCTGTTCAACTATTTTTCCACCTCTGCAATAAAGCTGCCTTTTTTCAGATTTCTACATCCAATCAATGATACAGCTCTCAGAATTATGGAGTCTCTGTGCCCTGGGGCAACACTTCTGAACATCTGACTGTGAATAAATTATCCATATGTATGCAATAAAGGAAACTTCAGAAAATAAAGAGACTTCAGGTGTGTTCTGGTGTGCCAAGGTTATACTTCAAGATATTGAGATTTTACAGTTAACAAGTCTTAAGAGGCTTGACTGGCTTGGAGTGGAGGAGTGGCCAAGTGGTTAGAGCACCAGTCTGGCAATCCTGAGGTGGCCAATTCAAATCCCACTGCTGCTCCTTGTGATCTTGGGCAAGTCACTTAATCCTCCATTTCCTCAGGTATAAACTTAGATTGTGAGCCTTCCTGGGACAGGGAAATATCCAGTGTACCTAACTGTAACTCACATTAAGCTACTACTGAAAAAGGTGTGAGCAAAATCTAAATAAATAAATGGCAGTAGCAAGATCCAGCTACCAACTTTTTTTGAGTGCAATCAGATACCTGCTAATAGAGAAGAAATTCCCACCCCAGAACATCACCCTCATTTATAGCTAAGTATCTACAGCCTTTGGACCCAAATGGCAAAATCTTGCTCTTGTTGGGAAGAGACATACCACCACTAATCAGAGTCTGTGAGTTATGTGAAGGACCACCTGACACTCCATATGCCTAGTGACTCACCCTGGGATGGGTGATAGTGGTGACATCTGCCTTAACAAATTGAGAAGACCAAGAGTGGATGTATACAAAACGTTCATCTTGGAGAATGGGTGTACCACCTTGTTTGAGCCTTGTCATAACCATCTGCACGTGAAGGAGGTTTCCAGCTGGGAAGAACCAGACCCTGACTCAACCATCGATCAGAACACTTCTCTACCAGAGTTAGGAGTACATCTGGGGTACTTGTCGCCTTATTTTCGAAAGAGAAAGACGCCCATATTTCGACCCAAATCGGGAGATGGGCGTCTTTCTCTCATGGGCGCCCAAATCGGTATATTTAGAAGCTGATTTTGGGCGTCTTCAACTGCAATCTGTCGCGGAAACGGCCAAAGTTGATAGGGGCGTGTTGGAGGCATGGTGAAGGCGGGACTGGGGCGTGGTGGTAAATGGGAGCGCTCCAAACCGCCCCCAAAACCCACTGTACCCACATCTATGTGCCCCCCTTTAGCCATAAGTGCTATGGTAATGGTGTAGAGTTGTGGGGAGTGGGTTTGGGGGGGATTTGGGGGGCTCAGCACCCAAGGGAAGGGAGATATGGACGTCAGAGGTAGTTAACTTTTTTTTAATTGTTACAATTGCCCCCTAGGGTGCTCGGTTGGTGTCCTGGCATGTGAGGGGGACCAGTGCACTACGAATCCTGGCCCCTCCCATGACCCAATGCCTTGGATTTGTTCGTTTTTGAGCTGGGCGACTTCGGTTTCCATTATCGCTGAAAAACGATACCACCCAGCTCAAATCCGCACAAATCCGATGCATTTGGCTGGCACAAACCGTATTATCAGAAAAAAGAAGGACGCCCATTTTTTTTCAAAAATACGGTTTGTCCCGCCCCTTCACGTACCCGTTCTCGTAGATAGACGCCCATGGAGATGGGCGTTTGCATTCGATTATGCCCCTCTTGGTGTTCCAAGTAACCAAGGATGATGACAAACCAACACTTTTAGTAGAAGACAGAGAGTTCTTGAGAATTATGGATAAGGAATTCTACAAGGATGAGTCCAAATGCTGGGTGGCTCCGCTGCCATTCCAGACACCCAGAACATGACTACCTAACAACAGAGAGCAAGCTTTCTCTCTCGTCTCACTTCATTGCAAAAGACTCTGGGAAGGAAACCAGAGAGGAAACAGCACTTTACAATATTAATGCAGAACATGCTGGATAATGGCCAGGCAGAGCCAGCTCTACCATTAAAAGAGAATGAAGAATGTTGGCACCTACCTTTGGGGTGTATCACCCACAAAAAACCAGGCTATATCAGGATTAAGTTTGATTCCAGTGCTCAATTTCAAACAGTCTCACTCAACAATATAATGCTTTCTAGGCCTAACATGATTAACAGCCTATTAGGAGTCTTGATTCGCTTCAGAAAGGACCCTATTGCCAAAACAGCAGATATCCAGCAGATGTTTTACTGTATTGTCATACACCAGACTACAGAAACTACTTGAGATTTCTGTGGTACCGTGAGAATGACATCAACCAGGAAATTGTGGAATGTAGAATGAGAGTTCATATTTTTGGTAACAGTCCATCACCTGCAGTGGTAACCTACAGGCTTAGAAGGAAAACCCAAGAAGGTAAAAGAGGATAAGGCATGGATGCCAGAAGCTTCATTGAGAGAGATTTTATGTAGATGATGGTTTGGAATAGCCTAGTAGTTAGTGCAGTGGACTTTGATCCTGGGGGATTGGGTTCAATTCCCACTGCAGCTTCTTGTGACGCTGGGCAAGTCACTTAAACTTCCATTGCCCCAGGTACAAATGAGTACCTGTATATACTATATAAACTGCTTTGAATGTAGTTGCAAAAACCACAGAAAGGCGGTATATCAAGTACCATTCTACTACTGCAGAAGAAGCCACTGACTTGCTGAGAAGAACACAAGCAATGCTGGCAGAGGCCAATCTGAGACTTCATAAAATCGCCTCTAACAGTCCAGAAGTAATGAGAGCATTTCCTGCAGAGGGTCATGCCAAAGATGTAAAGGATCTAGTTCTAAGAGTAGACACCCCCTGCGCTTCAGAGAAGCCTTGGATTGCATTAGGATCTAAAAAGAGACATTTTAACCTTTCAAGTTTCCACCCAAGAGAAACCATATATCATGCAGAGGTGACTTGTCTACAATCAATAGTCTGTATGACCCACTGGGGTTTGTGGCTCCAGTCATCATTGTTTATATCAGATTGTATTGCCTGTAGCAGTTTACAGTGTTTGTGCCCTTAAGAAAGGCAGGAAGTGCCTATGAACTACAAATCTTACTCTTCCTGCAGTGCTCTGTAATAGGCTTTTCCTGAGTACATGTCCAAGTTCCCTGTGCCTTATGGGACTTTTCCTATTGGTTGGCCCTTGTCCCTGTGTATGCTGTGCTGTAGCCCGCCCCTTCTCTCTCCATTTGGGTTGAGAATGTGTCTGCAGCATGCTTATCTAAGATCTGTAAGTTGACTTGCTGTACCTTGTTACATACTCCCCTTTCAAGCTACTGTAAAATAAGCACGTTTTTTTTTATCAGCTTAAAAGTATTTACAGCATCTACTCTCTCAGCTTGGTGATGAGATCTCCTGGCTTCCCTTATATACAGGGTGAGCTGGTAGAGAACAGACTCTCAGTTCTGCAAGGCAGAGACTCTTGTCCAGCACATCTAATTGCAAGTTATTTCCTTTCTTTCATTTTGCATTATAGAAGATTTTGATTCAAGAGTTCTGAGTCTTCACAGTGATGTTCTATACTCTTGTTTTCTGCCTGCTAATCACTGAGGAGAAAGAGAGCCAATCAGGAAACAGCGCAGAACAATAATTATCTTTTTCCTTATTGATCATGTGGGCAAGCAGGAGGAAAAACCCAGACCTTAACTTATTATGTGTGGCGCCTCACAAATTCTGGGAGCAATGTATACCTTCACTACCCAAATAACTAACTCCTCCAGAGATGTATTGCATTTCTGCATTTTGGAAAGCCTTTGGTTCTTCAAATTAGTAGGGATAATTCAAATTTTAACCCACAGATTAAATTTTAAGGTGAGTGTTTAGCAATTAAAAGATATGGATTCTAACCTATCTTTTGAGATGCATATGTCTCAGTTATGAAATCAGTATTTTATTAACTAAATCTGGTTAAGCAACTTCCACTGTAGTTGAGTCAGGAAAATCTGTTTGCCTTGATCCACACCACTGTTCTCTCACTTCTTGATTATAGTTAGGATGCATTTATCAATTCCAGCTACTGCAGAATATCACAACTCGCTTGATTGGGGGATGAAAGATGATTGATCATGTCTCTCCTTTTTAAATCTCCTTCACTCACTGCCAATAGTATACCAGAGGATTTTGAAAATCTTAATTATGGTTTTCCTTGTGCAGCAAGGTACCGGTCCAAAGTACGTTTCTTATTGTCCAGCACCTTATTCCTTTCCTGATTGTATACTATATTGATTTTATATTTGATTGTAAACAGCTTTGATTTTATGAAAGGCGGTATATCAAATCTCAAACTAAACTAAAGTAATTAATTTGAGATTGAGGTCATCCTACAGGTTCTCGTATTATGTATCCAGAGTTAAAGAGGCTCAGTTGCAGATCACCAGGAAATGAACATTTTCTGTTATGACTCCCATTTATTGGAATCAGTTGCCTCAACTCTTTCAGGAAAAGCTGATCATTTGTGTTTTCACAGGCAAGTTAAAGGCTGGTTAAGGAACCAGGCATATGGTGTTTCTTAAACTGATGTAGTATGTTTTATTATTTATTATTATAGGAGGGTTAGAAGTGCTTAAAATAAATAAATAAATAAATAAATAAATAAATAAATAAATGAATAAATAATTTGTTTTGCTTCCTTTATTATTGCTTGCATGATGGTTGTAAATTGCCTCAAAGGTTTCCAAGAGGTGATCAATAAACTAATGTAATTAAGTAAATTAAATAAACAAAAACTGATACATTATCAGGCTGTTTAGGTTTAAGTGAATAATGTCCTAAAAATCCCATACCCTGGTGATGTTCCTAAGTCAGAATGATTTTGCCCTGCAAAATTAGCAGGTAAGGCATGAGTCTCTTCATTTTGAAGTTGAGTTAGATTGCTTGAATCACTTTCTCTACATCTCACATCTCCTGCCTTTCTAATACAGAGGCAACTTATTATTTCTCTAGAGGTCCCATACCTCCTTATTGGCACATAGCTAGATCAGGCATGCACGGAACTAGGGTGATATGATCTCCTAGTTAAACTGAATTTAATTAGAAATTTAGCAGGCATTCAGCGGTACACAGCAATAGTACTAGCCCGTCATAGTACAGTAGACAAAGAAAAAGTTGCTCACTGTTAAAAAAAAAGTAGCCACCTTCTGTTAATAATTTTTTCTCTTCAGGACTGAGTCATCATCCTTTGATTTTTCTCTATCAGGTGTTTTTGCCCTTATGAATGCTAAAAACAAGGAGCACAAACTGATCAGTACATTGAATCAGAGGCCCTTTTACAATGGCGTGTTAGGCTGTACACGTGTGCAGCAAGCACAAAAATGAGACTACCACCAGGCTTCCGTGCCCCCTGATGGTAATTTCAGATTTGCCACGCACTCGTAATGCCTGGATGATTTATTTATTTATTTCCTCCCACGCACGGCATTTCCGGCGGTAACGCGCAGTTGGCACGCACCGACCGGTCACTGCGTGTGTAGTGAGTGAGCCCTTACCGCTAGGTGGAGTTAAGGGCTCAGGCCGGTTTTAGGCATGTGCTGGATTCAGTTTTACTGCATGCCCTTTTCCTATCCCATTTTAAAAAATAAAACCTTTTTCCCAGACGTGGTAAAATCTGGCCCGGCGCGCACCTAATACAAGCGTCCACACTACCGCAGGCCTGTTTTTGCCGCAGCTTAGTAAAAGGGCTCCTCAGTTTGTTAAACTTTTCTTCAGGCTTGCTGCCTCACTCTCCCCAAATAGTTAAACCAAATAGTGAGCACTTCCACACTATTCCAAACATTCGAAGAATTGCCTTGCAGCTGGAAGAGAAGTATACAAAAATTCAAACATCGTCATTAGACTAGGGACATCCTACAGAATCTGTAACAAATCACAATTATATATATTAAATATACAAGTATACTCCTGCTTGTAATATTATTTAATGCTATATACAATAGCACAACTATAGTTTTCTAGTATTGTGACAGACTTTTGCACCTATAAAAGATCAGCAGGCTAATTAGTGCATAGGCTATGTGTTATTTGTCTTGCCACAGGATTCCATAATACACAATCTGTTCTCTCACTATTATCTCATCATAAGTCCTACTCTGTTGGGTTCTCTTGAATGTGCAGAACTGGTGGCCGGACACTGGTGCAGCAACGGAAAAACAAAACAGTAGAAGGTATCATTGTCTGCAGAGGAAACACCTTCAGCAGCAACGGACACACTCATCAGTCATTTTTAAAAAGACAGGGCAAGAGAGACATCTCATGGAATATCTCCTGGGATTACTAAGAAGAATAACAATCCTCACATTTGTAATTTGGAGATTAGGTTGTTTGACTGCTCATTTCTATCTCCTGGACACGTTTTAAAGATATGATAGAATCATATGGATTCTCATTTATATTATGTCTTTTATCACACAGGACTTTAGAGCTCTCTTAATGACATAACAAATAAAAATTACTAACTGGAGTGAATGTATCTGAGGTTAAAAAAAATCAATCTCATCTTTCATAAGGGGAAAAAAAAGGATTGGATGAAGCGTTTAACAACAACAAAAAAATCTATACCGAGTCTTTCTTATTACCTTGGTAAACATGGGTTTCCCATGCTGCGTGACCATGGTGCATTGATCACAATCCACGGTGATGGATGAGTTGTGGTATGACTCTTTGGAGTGCTTGAGGATGTAATACAGATCTGTTACACCTCCTTCAAAGACAGTGCTAAAATACCGGGGAATGAGGGTCCTTCCAATTGCTGTGAGAGAAAACAAGCATGAGGTAAATCAGCACAGCGAATGCTGGAGCATACAAATAAAGCAGAAAGTATTTTTCATAAATGCTTTCACAGAAGAACACATGCTATTAGCTATTACTTTGATGAAGTGCGTCCTGGCCATGGAAGAGAAATTTTTGTTTCTTTTTTATATTTAGAGCCTATTGAGGTTATTCAACCGTGATTGAAAAAACAGGGTATGCCCCATATTATTATCTATGCAGAAACTCATTTTGGAGTTTATGGGGAAACGAAAGCCCTAAATACTGTGCATTTATTTAGTTTAGGAGACTGGGGCTTACAGTGGATGGGAAAGGTGTGGGCCTAGAGAGGGAACACAATTAACATAGGGGTCCTCTTATTAAGGTGCGCTAAAAATGGCCTGCAGTAGTATACGTGCGTACTTTGGGCATGCGCAGAATCATTTTTCAGGGCACCTGCAAAAAATGCCTTTTTAAAATTTTTGCTGAAAATGGACGTGCGGTAAAATAAAAATTTTGGGTCTGAGACCTTACTGCCAGCCATTGACCTAGCGGTAAAGTCTCACACAGTAACTGGGCGGTAATGACCTATGCGCGTCAAATGCCACTTGGCGTGCGTACGATACGTGCGTCTGAAAATAAAAATTATTTTTCGGATGTACGCCAAAAATGAAATTACCTCATGAGTGTTAAGTGTTTTCTGTAACGTGGTGCACGGAAATATGAGTCGCATAGTTGAAAAGTAGGCGTGGTTATGGGCATGGAATGGGCAGGTTGTGGGCATTTCTAAAATCTATGCATGTTGTTACAGAATACACCCACTCTGTGCCTAATTTAGGCGTCAGGATTTACAATAGGTTTTTTTTGGTGTAATTGACCGTGACTAAATCTAGTCATGTGGACTGGCGCTTGGTGTATTTTATAAACTGCATGAAAATTTTGGCTTATTCTATAAAGTATACCTAAATTAAAGCATACCTTATAGAATACACTTCAATTTCTACATGGATATCTCAGCGCAATATATAGAATGTAGTCCCATATTACCAGGACTTTTATATTAACTGAGAATATAGAATTTTATATATCTAAGGATATGATCTTTTAAAATTTGATGCTAAAATATGTTACAAAATTTGTTCATAAAAATATTACAGTATTGCAATGATCTTTGTAACAGGAAAGTACATAGGAGACCTATGACTGTATTCAGCTGCTGTACTTATGAAGGAAATGGAAGTAACATACGTCGTTAGCACCTGAGAAATCACCAAGAGGAAAATATGAATTCTGGTGATCTGTAATAAATAAACTAATTTGCTTTACTCTTTTGGACTCATTTTCGAACAAGAAGGACATCCATCTTTCGACATAAATCGGAAGATGGGTGTCCTTCTCACAGGGTTGTCCAAATCGGTATAATCGAAAGCCGATTTTGGACGTCCCCAACTGCACTCTGTCGCAGGGACGGCCAAAGTTCAAGGGAGTGTAGCGAAAGCGGGACTTGGGCGTGCCTAACACTAGGATGTCCTCGACCCATAATCGAAAGAAACAAGGACGTCCCTGACAAACACTTGGATGACTTTACCTGGTCGTGTTTTTCTTACGACCAAGGCACAAAAAGGTGCCCGAAATGACCAGATGACCACTGGAGAGAATAGGGGATGACCTTCCCTTACTCCCCCAGTGGCCACTAACCCCCTCCCACCCTCAAAAATATCTTTAAAAATATTGATTGCCAGCCTCTATGCCAGCCTCAGATGTCATACTCAGCTCCATCACAGCAGTATGCAGGTACCTGGAGCAGTTTTAGTGGGTGCAGTGCACTTCAGGAAGGCGGACCCAGGCCCATCCCCCCACCTGTTACGTTTGTGGAGGAAACAGCAAGCCCTCCAAAACCCACCACAAACCCCCTGTACCCACATCTAGGTGCCCCCTTCACCCGTAAGGGCTATGGTAGTGGTGTACAGTTGTGGGTAGTAGGTTTTGGGGGGCTCAGCCCACAAGATAAGGGAGCTATGTACCTGGGAGCAATTTCTGAAGTCCACTGCAGTGCCCCCTAGGGTGCCCGGTTGGTGTCCTGGCATGTCAGGGGGACCAGTGCACTACAAATGCTGGCTCCTCCTATGACCAAATGGCTTGCATTTGGTCGTTTCTGAGATGGACATCCTTGGTTTCCATTATCCAAAAATCAGAAACGACCAAATCTAGGGATGACCAAATTTCAGGATTTGGGCGTCCCTGACCGTATTATCGAAATGAAAGATGGACGTCCATCTTGTTTCGAAAATACGTGTTTCCCCACCCCTGGATGGGGCCGTTTTGCGAGGACGTCCTCATCAAAACTTGGACGTCCCTTTCGATTATGCCCCTCTTTGAGTGCAGATATTTCTCTTTTCTACTGATATCTCATGGAAGTGCCTTGTTGCTACTGCAGTTGGTGGTGTTGATTTAACTTATTCTAAGTGCAACAAATATATTCTCAGGGAGTAATTCTATAAGGCCATTCAGACTGCAAAAATGTATGTAAATGTTATGTTTGTCGAGGCACTTAGTATACCGTCTTTCAGGCCAACAATCAAAGCGATGTACAATACTCATGGAAACAATAGAAGGAAGCTACAACATCAAATAGGACAGTGGAAAGATGAGAAAAAAAAATAAAAAGGAGGCAAGACAAAAAGGGAGGACTAGGGAAAAGCAGGTAAAAGTAGCTGATGGGAATACCAACATGTGTGCACATATGCATATAACTGCCATTATTCTAGCAACGCAAGGCACCTAAGTGCAATGGCATGTAATTTGAAGATGGGCATACACGTGTGCAGTCTGGGCATAGAATGGGCAGGGCGCAGAGTGCCATATGTAAATTATAGAATACCAGATCTTATGAACTTCCCATGGATTCTATATAGTGCGTGTTATAGAACGCAGGCGGATTCTGTAACAACACATGTAACTTAATTGGCTTAACAAGCTAATTAAAATTGATAGCACCGAAAAAGCAAAAATAAGCACTAATTGGCAATATTTAGAATTTATGTGCACAACTTACTAAACATATTCTGTAATGCACTGCGCCTAATATCTAACATGCACAGACATAAAGGGGCATTGTTATGGATGAGGTAATGGGTGTTTCATGGGCATTCTGAAATTTACACGCATAGTTATAGAATATGGCCTCTGTGCCTAAATCTACATACCGTGATTTACGCCATGTTTTTGTTGGTGTAAATGAGCGCATATAGTTTTGGGCACTGGGATATCAACTAAGTATATTTTATATACTGTGAGTAAATCTAGACACCATTTATAAAATACACTTAGGCAAAAATGTTTTCCGTGATGATTTTGTAGGCACTACATTTAGAATCTCCCTCCCCCCCTTCGGCCTTATTCTATAAAGTTTACGCTTCTAAATTTACGCTCCTAAAATTTATGCTTCTATACTTGTCAGCATAATTTACGCTCCTAAATTTATGCTCTTAAATTTAAGCTCCTAAATTATGAGCCTAATCTACGCTTCAAAATAAATTATGCTCATAGTTTAGGAGCATAATTTTAGGAGCGTAAATTTAGAAGCATAACCTTTATAGAATAAGGCCCTTTTTATTTACCAATCTAGGTGCAACCATTACACTAGCTCTATGGCTGGAATAAGTGGTTGCATCTAAAATATATGTGTGTATATACCCTGCTATGCTAGTGTTCTATAAAGGCAAGCAGGTTCCTATAGCATAGGCTTCAAATAGGTATTTTCCTGGTGCTTAAATATACATACTCTCTCAGGGGTCCTTTTACCAAGCTGCAGGAAAAAGGGCCCTGCACCAGTGGTGGGGTCATTTCTCCCGCGTGCCAGGGCCCTTTTTAGCACTGCCAGTAAAAAAGCCCCCAGATGCACATGGCCATGCGGTGACAGTTCTCTTTGAGGTGGCAATAAGGGCTTCCACGCTAACCCGGTGGTAGGTGGCAGTAAATAAAAACAAATAAGAATATAAAGGGGCCCTTTTACTAAGTGGTGGCAAGCACTACCTCGTGCTTACCACATGTTAAAAAGCACTACCGTGAGACACGTTCAGGCATCCTGCGGTAGTTCTGGGATCAGCACATGCTACTCACATGCTACAAAATAGGTTTTATTTTTTAGCATTGGGGGCATGTTTGGAGGCAGAAAGTAGGTGTGCCCTGAGCTAATTGGGTAATGCAGATAAATCGCCATGCGCTGCCCAATTAGAGAAGAGGTTAGTGCGTGAGCCTTACTGGCTAGTAAATAGGTGGTGGTAAGGGCTCACGTACTAACTGGGAAATTAGCGCCCGGCCATCAATAGGGAAATAGAAATTGTGGTCATTTTACAGCTGTGCTACAAGTGGTCTCAGTGTGTGGGAAAGCCCCACGCTACTGGTACCACAGGCCACTTTTAAGCGCAGCTTAGTAAAAGGGCTTCATGGTGATACCTTCATATTGGACTAACTTGATGTATTTTTTCACTAGCTTTTGAGAACTAAAACCTCCTTCATCAAGTCATAGCAGAATGAGCAAAAATATGGCAATACAAGAATATAGGCACAGCAAACAAGAGGAACCTCTACGGGAAAGCTCTGAATAAAGCATATTTAAGCAACATCTCCTGTGGTGGTTTGTCTTTTGGCCAGCCTCTACTTTATCTTGTCAGTACAAGAATATGTAAATATTCCGGGGGGAATTCTGCATAATTGTGCAGTACAGAATTTAAACAGAAGTTCTACTGTGCAGAATTCTGCTCAGAAAAAAAATATGCAGCATCCCCCCCTCCCGTATGTTCTCTCCTGCTGCCCACATGCTGAAAACAACCTTCAGTGTGTGACTCTGGCAGTAATCACCCCCATTCCTGCTTCACATAACCCCAGCCAGCTGTGTCTGGCAATGCATGGCAAGGAGGAGGAGAGCAGCTGCTCATCAGGCTCTGTATTCCTCTTCTGCTGTCCTGGGTCAGACTGTATATTTGAACCACGTGGGATATTGTGCAATGCATGGTTCAAAATAACAGTCTGAGGAGAAACATTTACAAAACACACAATACTCTGAATATTCTGAAAGGTTAGATAGGTTTCCTGGGGACCACCAAAGTGCATAAGAACTACTGTGCAATGTAAAGATAAACTAGAATATTTATGTACAGAATATAAAAAATAATATGCTTTTGTCAACTTTCACTGTGTTACAGTACAAGCAAGATGCAATAATCTTAAATATGTGTTTTGTTCACTGACCTTTATTTCCATTTTCTAAGGATGTTGCTACTTTTGATTTCAAAAGTGACTAATTATTCAAGGGCAATCTATGCACACTTTACAGAAGGGACCTAAAAAACTGAGTCTGAATTTCTGCATCCCCTCTTCTTAATCACTACAGTACACACCAAACACAGGAATAATAAAGAACCTCTTTTGACCATATTCAGTATAAGGAACCTCCTATGGGGTTACTGAGTAGTGACAGTTACAACATCTGGTCTGTGCTGAGCAGGTGGGAAGCAAAACTTTAAGTACATATCTTCAAGTGGCACTTCCAGAACAATGAAACAAAAAAAAAAAAAAAAAAAAAAAATTAGACATGTGGAGGGGTATTTTAGGAAGGATGTCCAGCATGAACATCCATTTTACAAACTGTAACATCCAAATTATGAATGGGAAAACAAGGGGCATAGAAATCTGTGTAGCAGCATGGGAACATCCATCTTACAAGACTGATACACAGATTCCCATATAGCACAGAGGGATAACCTAATGGTGAGAGCAGTGGGTTATGTGTCAGGAGACACAAGATCAACTCTCATTTCATCTGTTTTGGATTTTTTTTTTTTTAATTCAATTGTGAGCCCTCCAGGAACAGAAAAAATACCTACTGTATCTGAATGTTCACCACTTTGATAGCCTTCAGGCTTGCAGGAGTCTTACATATTCAGGTACAGTAGGTATTTTTCTGTCCCTGGAGGGCTCACAAAAAAAAACAACAAGCTAAAATGGGATTTGAACATGGGTTTCTTGGTGCTCAGCCTACTGCATTAAACGTTAAGCTATTCCTCAGACCTACAACCTGCTTTGCTAAAAATTTCCATAATACCTGAAGCTGTCATAGACCTGATGTACCTCTCTGGTTTCACATTCAAGGGAGAGGGAGGAAGACAGCCAGCAACCACTGGGGGATTATGGAAGCATTGTGCCTTAATCCCTCCCGTGGACAACTGCTCAATCAGAGCACCTTTCCAAACCTGACCTGACAAGTACCAATGTTTAATAACAATGGCCATCGTTTTAGACTTGAAGGACCCTTCCCTTTCACTGATTGGAGTTGGAAGTCCATATTTAACCCCTCCTTAGTCCTGCCCAAAACATGCCCAGACTATATACTCCTTGCCATGTGGATGTACTGCAGTGTTAGACGTCCATATCCTGCCTTTGTAAAATTGGGATCTGGATGTCCATGCAATCTAAATGCCAGTTTTCAGATGTCCAAAACAAGAATAGAATAACCACAATAGGGTGCAATCCCATAACAAGGCACCTGTATTCATGCATCTGTTCTGTAAAGGAAAGTAGGTACCTCCTTCCCATGCTCAAGGCCTGCCGGCTCCTGCCCTCTGACTGGCTGGGTGTATCTCAAGAACTGGGTTGAAAACCTCTGATCTACAGTCAGCATTTTGCCCCCCATCGGCACCCAACCCCACCAAAAGACATCCCCATCAGCATTCCTATCCACTGCTGCCTACCCCCCAGTAGCATCAATCCATGAATCCCTGCACCTTCCGATTCCTCCCATCCTCACAAAGAAGCACTCAGCCCTCCCCATCCAAACCCCTAGCATTTACTAGGTCTTTCCCACGTGATACAGTATGGGGCAAAAACCATCACCCAATGCTCCTGCCCTGTTGCCTCTCTGGTTCTTGCAGTATGCCTAGAAATGTACGCAGGAGAGGGTTACATGTATATCAGGGAAAGTGTATGTGTTGTATTAAAAATGAGGCAAAGTGTCTGAGGGAATATGCTGTGTTTGGAAGTGAAATGGGGATTGGGATGTTTCAACTGATTGAAGGAGTGGTCTAGTCAGGTTAGAGCACTGGTCTTGACATCCAGAGGTGCCAATTTCAAATCCCACTACTGCACCTTGTAATTTTGGGCAAATTATTTAACCCTCCATTGCCTCAGGGTACAAATGTAGATGCCCTTTTACAAAGGCGCAGTAGGTTCTATGTACATGCAGTGTGTGCCAAAATAAGATTACCGCCAGGCTAGCATAGCCCCTGAAGGTAATTTCAGATTTGGTGCCAGGATAAACTATTTTTAAAAATTTCTTACTGCGCGTGATGTTTCTGGCATTAATCGGCAGTTGTTGCACGCCAACCGGTCACCGCGCTTGTAGCGCGTGAGCCCTTACCGCTAGATCAATGGGTGGCATTAAGGGCTCAGGCTGTACATAGGCATGTGCTGGTTTCAGAAAGCCCTTTTTCCCAGATGCTGTAAAAAGTGGTCCAGTGCGTGCCAAAAACATGCATCCACACTGCTGCAGGCCACTTTTTGCTACACCTTAGTAAAAGGACCTCTCTGATTGTGAGCTCTCCAGGGACAGGGGAAATATACAGTGTAACTGTACCTGAATGTAACTCACCTTGACCTACTACTGAAAAAGATGTGAACAAAATGTAAATAAATGAAGCTGTAGCAAGTGTTGGAGGCTTTGTGAGGAAGGTCATGATTGTGTAGTTTTTTTTTTTAGGTACATCCTCAAAAATTGCTAGTGGAAAAAATAACTTTCAAAACTTGCTGGAGGAAAATATATCCACATATGAACAGATATTAACCTGCACTATGTATCACTTATTTGCCAACTTATACACATAATCTATGTGAGAAATATATTTAGAAAAATATATTCTAAAATATGTTTTAAAATGTTTTCTGGATGCATTTCTCTCATAGCTTATGTGTATAAGCTGCCAAATAAGTGATACATATTGCAAAAAGGTATGTGACAGAGATTGTAGTTGGATGAGATCGAGTCAGTGTCCAAGGTTTCTCCATATAGCTCTTTTGCCATGCTGCTATATATGAACAGAAAGAGAAACACACCTATTTGCATGCAGAACTAGTCCTAGGCTTCTGTGAACCTTACAATCAAGAGGGGCCCAATTAATTTTCATGAATTCAGGACACGTAAAAACTAGAAAATGACTGAACTGTGGAAAGCAGCAACAGTTTGAATCTGCATAGTTCAGTTCATGAAACAGCATACAGCTTTTTCCTCCCTTTTTTTTTCAAAAATGTGAAAATGATACAGCGTGTTTATCTATGACATTTATATACTTTTAATTTAATGTGTTGACCTAGATAACATGTTTAAGACAAAAACCCTTGTTTCAATTGGACCCATCTCAAACAGGTTTTCAATAGTCAACGTACTGAGAACATTTCACCTTTTGCAAGTTGCCATATCACCTTTCCCGTCATTTCATCTATTCCTGCTAATTTGATCCACAGATGACAAATATAAAATTATGCCAAAATTTTTAGAATAGTGGAGCAGCATTTTATCTACTGTAGTGCTGATTTATGTTCTCTCTCCTTTCCTTTTCACTTGTTTAAGCATTTTCCCTTGGCTGGTAGGTGGTCTTACAAAAAAAAATAGTCAAATTGATTTTACAGTGTTCTTAAAGACCTCAAGTAATTAAAATTGTTTATAGTGTTTGAGGAATTAATAAAGGAAAAGAATTATACAGCAACCGCCATGGGGCCAGTGCAGATGCTCAGTAGTATTCATGCATATAGCCACGTGAACGACCTGGATTTGATTTCCAGGTCATGTCTTTGGTTTTTCAGGTTTCTTCAGTTTGTAATGCTGCTGAGGTAGACCTCACAGTTACAGGGGAGGGAGAAGGGATTCTCAGTCATCATGGAACAGCCACACCTAGTGGTCAGATTTAGTATTGCAGAGTGTCAGGAGGCGTCCCAGTCTGTGGCCTCAGTCAAGGACTATCACTGCAATGAATGCACTGCATGAGTTAGGAGGGGATAGATGAAAGAAATATCCGTGGTTTGTTGTGAATGAAGGCTCATGGGGGCCCTTTTACTATGCTGCGGTAGGCCCTATGCGTGTGCAGTGTGCACCAAAATGAGATGACTACTAGGCTAGCACACCCTCCCTCGCGGTAATTTCGGATTTGGTACACGCTCATTCCAGCGATAGAAATTAATTTTTTTATTTTCTACCACATGTACCGTTTCCAGCGGTAATTGGCAGTTGGCACTTGCCGAACGGTTACCACACATGTAGCACGTGAGCCCTTATTGCTAGATCAATGGGTGGCAGTAAGGGCTCAGGCCGTAAATAGTGCATGCCCATTTCCTGGCCCATTAAAAAAATGTCCTTTTTCCTAGATGCGGTAAAACACACGCCTACACTACCGCAGGCCACTTAATAAAAGGACCCCCTGGTGCCTTAGGTCAACAAAGATTGGTTTCAATTGAGCTGGAAACCCAAAGTGCCCTCTTGACACCTAAATATAGATGACCCTTTATAGAATTGCCCTCTTAGCATCTGAATATCTCCACTCCAGTGCTGTGGCGAGGGCGGCTGACACCCGGAGTGGGTCGCCGCTGCGCACCCCCTCCCCAGGTGCAGCACGGTGCACCCCCCCGGAGCGCATTCTTACCACTGGCGTACGAAAGGGGATGGGTGCGAGGGCCGCTCCGCCCCGAGTGCACGTGGCTGGGAGCTGCGTCGGCTTCGCTGGTTCCCTGCTCTCTCTGCCCCGGACCAGGAAGTAACCTGTTCCAGGGCAGAGAGAGCAGGGAACCAGCGGAGCCGACACCCCCCAGCGGCATGCACCCGGGGCAGACCGTCCCACTGCCCTCCCTTCCTACACCACTGCTCCACTCTATGTATAGCTACCACAGTTACCACATTCTACATATATTTAGCACCATTACCCATCTGTATAGCATCACTAAATATATGCAATGTTCAAACACCGCAGCCAGCATTTAAAAAATTGACCAGCTTGTTTTATTTCTCTGGGTATGATAAATCTGTTATCCTCTTAATAAACTTTTTTTTTGTTTTCTCAAAGTACCAGCTGCACAAAATGGTACACATTTTGGACTAAGGTCTCCTTTTACAATGTCACGCTAGTGAATCTGGCGTGGCAAAGGCGACACAGTCCAATCAATTCCTATAGGCTTCATCACATTTGCCACATTGGAATTGCTTTGTAAAAGGAGTCCTAAATTCTATAAATGGTGCCTAAAAAATCAGAACCGAAAAAATAGTGCTTAACACTATTCTATACATGGTGCTTAACATTAGGTGCTGTTTATTAAACAGCGCTTAGTGCCGGGAACCACAAATAGATTTAAGCATGACCACTTACACCAACAAAACCTTGATGTGAATCCCCGTTCCCAAATTAGGTGCAGATGCCCTTTATTCTATAAAAATGTGCATAAATTAAAGGAACGCCCCTGATCCGCCCATGGCTGTGCCCACCTTTTGGACTCGTGTGTAAAATTAGCACCAATAAGTGCTTGTTAAAATCTCAATTATTGGCGCTAATTGGCTCATTATTCGACTAAATTCAAGTGCAATTTTTAGCAACTTTCATAGAATTCTGGGGTTTATATAATAACCATAGACAGGATGAATCATGGCAAGACTACTGAAATAGGAAAACATGATAGGAAAAGAAGGACGTAAGAATAATAAAGCATTTAGTTGGAGCTGAGGAACTTTCATGATCTGAAATCAGTGGTATAGCCACACCTGAAATTTTTTTTGGAGGGGGTGGCAGAGTTAATAAGGGTGGACACTAGGCACATAGGTGTGAGTAGTGCTTAGTATATTCCTAAATAATGCCTTAGGTGCTCTTTTACTAAGCTGTAGTAAAAGGGGGCCTGCGCTAGCATCAGCACGTGTTTTTGATGTGCGCTGAGGCCCCATTTTAGCATAGTGAGTAACAGGCTGTCTTTTTTGGTCAAAAAGAAATGGCTGTATGGTAACTTACCGTGCGGCCATGTTGGGGAGAGCACTTACCGCCACCCATTGAGATGGTGGTAGGGGCTCCCATGCTAACCCAGCTGTAATCATGCAGCACTGCCCAATTACCGCCAGGTAAGCCCCGGTGCTGCAAAAATAGAAAATACTAGAACAAGCCCGGTGGAAGTTCTGGATTGGTGCGTGGCAACTGGCAAGCCCATTGCCGAGCGCCAGCCCTTTAGTAAAAGGGCCACTTAAACTTGATGATGATGGATTTCTAAGTATAGAGTCTGCTCAACAGCTGTCCTCAATCAACATTTATTTATTTTGTGACATATGTGACATTTATATCCCACATTATCCCAAACAAGTTTGAGCTCAATGTGGATTACAATAAACAGTATAGGATACATAACAAAGAATAACATAATAATATCATAAATATAATAATAATGACAAGAGTGGAGGAGTGGCCTAGTGGTTAGGGTGGTGGACTTTGGCCCTGAGGAACTGAGTTTGATTCCCACTTCAGGCACAGGCAGCTCCTTGTGACTCTGGGCAAGTCACTTAACTCTCCATTTCCCCATGTAAGCCACATTGAGCCTGCCATGAGTGGGAAAGTACAGGGTACAAATGTAACAAAAAAACATCAAATACCACTCAATATTCAGACAGTGGCAGTCAGCATTTTTAAGCACCGACTGTGGCCAGCTAAATTAGCCCTGGATATTCAATACTGGGCCACATCCAGGTACAAGCATTGGATATCCAGTTCTCACTGGACTGATGCTGGCCACCCAGACTTATGCAAGTCTCAGTCAACAGTCAGCTGGGACCCGCATAAGATACTTAATGTAGGTTCCAGCTGAACATCGGCTGGGACCTGCCTAATTCGAGTTATTTCCCCTCACCTGCCACCGCCAACAAACTTCCAACCTCCCCACCCGTGCCTAATCACCTTCACTCTAGTAGGTCTTCTCCCCACCCATCCCCAGGGCTACCTTAACTGGCCTAGTGGTCTAGTGGTTGATGGAAGCAGGAATGAACCCCACTCGTTTCTGCCCCTTGCAGCCCCTGGTTGAAAATGGCCACCACGACCTCTAGCAGTAGTCTGTACTTCCCCTCATCTGCCCGATTTTAGCATGGCCAGTGAGTGCCAATATTCAGCGACTTGGCAAGCACAAGCAATTTAAACAGGCAGTTTAAATCTTTTAAAATATTGATCCCGAAGAATTCATAATCTAGATACTCCTGACACAGACACAAAACCAAAACTCATCTGAGTGTTAGGAAATCTTTGGAATTCTCAAGCTGTTTACATAACTATAATTTTTTGCACTTTTAGATTTGTGGACACTGAAACATCACACTTATAGAAACTTTGGAAGCACTGACATTTTTAGATATAGCTACTCATCCCATAATTGAACTTTGCCATTATAGTAGACTTATGTCTGGATAACATTTCAACACACATCACAGTATTCTGCAAAATACAAATGTCTTATCAAGCTGTATTAACAGAACAGGTAAATGCCTTTGAAGTGGCAGTTTAATTATGTTAACTGGAAATCTAATATAAATAATACCGACCCCTGACATTGCACACTTGACTATCATGCTGTTACTTTAAACATGTGAATATATTTTGTATCCACAGAAACCCCCTTAGCTCCTCCTCTAAGAATGGATGAAAAACAGAAAAAGGGCATTTCTCTAGGAATTCACTTAAAAAAAAAAAAGTTTTGATTTTGGCGTAATCTCAGTAAAAACATAAACCCTCTCCAGTACCAAGCATATTGTGAAGTACTTGTAATATAAAACCTACAAAAATCACTCAGGCCCTATAGAGATAATCTACTATACTGGTGGTTCCCAAACCTGGTCCTGGAGGCACCCCAGCCACTCAGGTTTTCAGGATATCCATAATGAATATTCATATTACAAAATTACAAGCAAGGTTCAAACACCATTAATGGTTGCATTTGTCACACAATGTAAATTACTAAACAACCATTAAAATATTTATCAAACACTTAAAATCTTTATTAAATATCTTAAATATAATCAAATTTTACAATACACAATATCATAAATCTACCACATTCATACACTCACATTCACCCAACATATAATATACATAAAACATACTACATAAAACAATCCAGCACTATCCTCACTGTATAAATCAGCCTCTCCTGTACCGTGTTATACACACTACTAACTCTCAACTCAATGTCCAGTAAGATGGCATCTATTCATCAGTGTATTCGGTAGTAAACCTTCCCACAGTCTTTAAGTCCATGCAGACTCACGATGAATCACCAGTCTTTAATGATGAACACTCACACATGGTGCTGTCATGGTTCAATCAATGAGGTGGCTGTAAAATTTTATGATAGTCTAACTCAAACCCAGGATCCACATTCTCAGGACTTTGCCTGATGTGTATGTTCAACTTCAATCAACTGTTCAACATGCCACAGAAGAACCCGACACGATCATGTTTCATTAAATAAAGCATCTTCAAGGGTTTTTCAATCTATATAAAAACACAGTGTATAGATAACTACATATTCTAATCCACCCTAAATTTTAAAACACCATTACAAAAAGAAAGTTTTAAACTTCTTACCAGCCACAGCAAGTAGTCAGAAACTCGATACCAGCAAGCAGCCGGTGGAAACGTCAAAAAGATGCCCACACCTGCGCATTAGCTGGCCGGGAGTCTGTGTTTATGGGGTGGTATGTCCGTGCGGCTTGTGGTATATTGGGTTGACCACTCGCAAAATTAAATGTAGGATAGCCCAACATTTGAGTAATATCAGCACAGCATGCACGGACGCCCCCCTTGTTTCTCACTGGCTTGAAGCCAATCATGCAGTACAAGATCTTAGATTCGTAGTCTTAAATCAAATAAAGTCAGAAAGAGGTGGTGATCTCCCCTTGATGTTATTAAGGAAGGAACAGTGCTTGATATTCCTTTGGAATACAGTTGCCCCAGGTGGTTTAAATAAGGAGATCGATGACTGAGCATTTAGGAGGGTATTTAAACCACTGAGACTTCCGGCCAGTTAATGCGCACCTGTGGGCGTCTTTTTGATGTTTCCACCGGCTGCTTGCTGGTATCGAGTTTCTGACTACTTGCTGTAGCTGGTAAGAAGTTTTAAACGGTTGTTTAGTAATGAATATTCATGAGATATATTTCCTTACACTGCTTCCACTGCATGCAAATCTCTCTCATGAATATTTATTGTGGATATCCTGAAAACCTGAGTGGCTGGGGTGCCTCCAGGACCAGGTTTGGGTACCACTATACCATAACACCAGTAACTTATAGAAGAAACACAACAAGGACCCTACCTAGAGAAAACACAACACAATAAATACTGCAGTGGAACATACGTAGTATGCCTATTGGGAAACTGAACAAGCTGAATTATTGTAGATGCTCAGAAACAAACTGTGCAGAGGCCTCAGGTTACCAGCAATGAACTCAGACTCTTTCCAAGTACAAATGGGCTGATACAGTAAGCTACTGTGTGCTACAGCACACCCTTAACAAGCAGTTTACCTGCTCATTAATGGCTGCTGTATGCTAAAAGGGTTTCTGTGCTATCTCAGTAGACATCAGCACACAGCATATTAAGATGCAGATCTGATTGGCTACCCCGCAGCATACAGGGCTGTGCGCTGATGTCTACTGCAGGGGCTCAATGCCAGAAACCTACCGCCAGGTCTGAGGCTGGCACAGAGCCCCTGTAGTCAGCAATGGCCCCATCTCCTTCTCTTCTGCCCTACTCCAGCACTGTCCCATCTCCCAAATCATCCAACCTGATTCCCTCTCACCCACCCACCCCCTCCCTGCGCTATATAAAATGTTTCCCTTGAAATAAGAGCTATTCTCCTGGTCACTTTTACTGCAGAGAGAGAGAATTATGGTGCTAAAATCTTAAGAAATTGCCTTTTGTGGTCAAAGAATTTAAGTGTTTCCCAATGTGGCTCATGCTACGCAGCTAAGGAGAAAGTTGTTTCTTCAATTAAAGCCTAAGGTTTTACAAGTGTGGGGAACCTTTCCCTGTAAATGTTTAATTTGTTGGCAAGGAAAGCAATACTTTTTGACCCTTTACATTTAGAGAATTTTTGATGGATAAAGTTGCTTCATAGACTATTCCTTTTGTTTTATAGGTGTTAGTATATGGGTCTATATTGAAATAGGACCATTTAGAAGTTGATTTCGTAGAATCAAGATTTCCTTAAATAGTAGTTGTTTACTGTCTCTAATTCCCTCATGATGAGGGGCTACTTTCATCATGTCACCCCCTCTTCCCCAACACGACCCTTCTGACAAAACTGTTTCCCTGGTGTCTAACGACAAAACAGAGAAATACCTCCTAAGTACGGTACTTAAGTGAAAATTATTGACTGTTCTAATTGTAAAACTTCTGTGGTAAGCAATGTTCAGAGAAGTTATGTTCAAAATTTATGTGTTTCAAATGTAAACAATACTCTCCATGACTTATTTATGTGAAGAATTAATACTTTGGATTGATGTGGTTAGCTGATTTTGTTAATTTGGTATTCAGTGTGAAAGTGTTAGTAAAAAAGGATGATATGGTGAAATGCGGGACGAATCCGTCACGAGAAGTGTAAAGGGGTTAAAAAAAATTACCTGGGCAGGGTGGCTGCAGCAGTCCCAATCTTCTTTGGGTTGTTTTATCATTTGAGACCAGTGTTGGGACCCGTTTTGGGTCTGAGATGGCTCTGGGGCTCTTTGGTGCTCTGTTGGCAGCAGGCGCAACTTGCTGTATTGCTGCCTAGCTGTGAAATGAAGTTGGGGGAGGGGAGAACAGGAGTTAGGAAATGGCTCAGTCTGGGCCTAGGCCGCTGGAGCTCCGGCGCATGCACAATAGGTCCCTGGAGCTCCGGTATGCTGAATTTGAAGTCAGGGCCTAGATTGTTTTGCTTAACTTGCAAGCTGCCGCTAAAAGCTGTTGGCAGCCGCCAGCATCGGAGGGGTTCATGCTGGACAGTACTGGAGGGCAGGAGCAGCCTGAAGAGCATCTTTGAGACCAGGTAAGAGGCCCTTTGGACTCTGATTTTAATTATTCAATATTTATGACTCCCTCAGGTGTCATAGGGCTGGGGTTCACATGGTTAATTTTTTTAATTCATTTTGCTTGTGTGGATCTCCAGGGGTCTTCTTTAGGTGGGCCTTGGGGGTCTAATGGCATAAAATTTCTTTCTAATAGGTGACCTTGATGGATTGGCTGTTGACTTAAAATACAATATTCAGTGGCTCATTTGGCGGTGCAGTTGCTTGCGTAAATCTCTGAGGCTGTACTTAATTTTTCTGGAAGGATATGTTATGGCTTTTGTGGGAATTGTGCTTACTGAACAAAAATGGCATAACATCTGTAATTGTGGGTATTTAAAAATTAAAACATATGGTTGGTACATGCTTGATATAAAATTTAGTGTGAATTTTAATATTTTTTCAAGTAATTTTTATTGGCATCAAAACAAACAAGATACATACAACCAGTAGGGAACAATGAAGATGCAATAACATGGTGTAGAATTCAAGAGTTGTACAAAAACAAAAAGAGGTGCCACTTCAGGATAATCTTTTTACCCATCAACACCAACACTTCAAAAAGGTTTGCAGCCTGGAAGGTAACTGGCCTCGTAGCAAGAATATATTAAACAATTGGCGACATGAAAAGAGACCACCTCATTTACGAGAAATATGGCCATTTGTCTTGGTCCAAAGACCCTGGATGGAGGGACAAGTCCAAAACATGTGGCCAAGATGAATACCACTCGCCACACATTTAGAACATTCATTATCCATGCGTAAAAGCCATGAGGTGCCCCTGTGAGGCAAAATATACAAAAGCAAAACACATTTATAATGCAGTTCCCACAAAGCAGCATTTTTCAATTGTAAGGAAAATATTCAAAAGACAAGATTTAATTTGATGATCTTGCAGCCCCACTGACAAATCCGCAGACCATTGCTGGGCTAACCTTGCATAATCTGGTTCCTGGAGCTTTTCCCTCAAATAACCATGGTAGTATTTCAAAGGAATTAACAGTTGGGTGTCCAAACCATACATAGTATTAAAATGGTCCCAGACTGTAGATGCTAAAGAGACATGAGGCAACGGGTTTATATAATGCTGTAATTGGATATATGCAGATTTATCATTTATGCCTAACCCATACTCTGTACACAATAAAGACTTAAATTGCCCATCCTCACTAAGCACACAGTAGAGATACTTTATCCCCCAAGCCGCCCACCGCAAAAACAATGGGGAGGTTCTTCCAGTTCAAAATGCTGTGTTCCCTGCAATGGGCAGCAAGGGGCACACCTCAATGGCCAAATATGGGGGCAAAATGAAGTGTCGCCCGCATTCCACTTGCTAGAGCTTACAACCAGTAACCAAACTGGTGTGGACGAAACAGCTTTATCTCTTTGCTTGTGCAAAAAAATAAAATTGTGTATCTTGGAACTAGACTGTGAAGTGGTGCATACAAAAGGCACTGAGAAGAGTTTGACATTCAAAAGGCCCAGCCCCCCTTGAAGATGCAGGATTATTAACCATGCCACCGGAATGCGAGCTCGGCACCCCTGCCATAAATAAAAGGACAAAGTTCTTGACAATAACTGTTCATCTTTCTGTTTTAAGAACAGCGGGAGAATTTGGAATAAATAGGTCCATTAAGGTATGATGATCATATTATATTATAGAGAGCTATTCTGCCATATTGGAAATGGGTAAAGGCTGCCACTTCTGTAAGATTTGACTTGTAGCAGCCTGTAGTGAGGTTAAACTAACAGTATATAACTGGGTCAGTTCTGTTGATATTTGCACCCCTTTGTACTTATGAATACCGGTCGCCCACTGGACAGGGAAATCACCCACCCAGCCCTCTCAAGGTTGCACCGGCAATGCCACAGATTTCTGTAAGTTAAGACGAAAACCCGAAAAAACCTAAACTAATTGATCATACTGAACACGTGCAGCAAAGCCAACTGAGGCTGGGTGAGAATAAGCATAAGATCATCAGCGAAGGCTAACACTTTTAACAATTAAGCCCGGCACAGTGATGCTCATAACTTCAGGATCCATTTGTATAGAGTGCAACAACAGCTTCAAGTACAGCAAGAATAAAAGAGGGGAGAGCAGGCACCCCTGATGAGTATCCCTCTGAACAGTGAATGACTGAATACAGGCTAGTGTGAATTTTATTTAAATTTACTGGAATTTCTGTGGAAAAACTGTTGAAACTGTAATTTTACCATTAAAGTTCATGGGAAAACAAAATGAGATTGTCACAGTAAAAGTTTGAGTTCTGTGCTGTAGAAAAAAAACCTGTAAGTTCCATAGACTGAGTGCTGATTGGCTGGTGGGGGTCACAGGACACAAGGAGTACCAGAAAAATGTGTCACTTGTTTTTAACTTCTGTCACTATAGTGCTAGCATATCTTTTTGTGTATAGCAGTTCACGTTTGTACACACAGTTACATGCCAACTGGGTCGGAGCAGCCTAAAATAGCTTTCCACAACCTAATCATGAAGACCAGCGAGAGGCTACGAGTACTCTCAGTATACAAAGTGTGACATCCAACCAATACAATTTGAAAGCCAACAGACTATAAACTATAACAGGTCCCAAACCCTAGACTTGTACCTTTCATTCTCTCCACTGAAAATACTCAATGTAAACAAATATAACTCCCTCCCCCAATCTCTGGAATGGATATGTCAGGTCTTTATCTGAGTCAATTAAGGAATGACAATGTGAATTTGAGTCACATTGAATGCTTCAGTGCATCGCAGAGCACTCTTTGATCACTCTTAGGCAGGCTACTTTTGAATATTTGCCACTTATTGAAGAATCTGTGTACTGCCTCTGTGCCTCATCACTGTGTGAGCTAAGCTCAAGTGGTACTCTTTTGGAAGTGGCATCTCCCCCCTTCCTTTCTCCACCCCGTTACCCAATTTTACCTCAATTCCCATACGCTGCCCTGCCGCTGGCACCCGCCTCTTTCCTTTACTGCGGCCGCCTCTCTGATGTAACTTCCTGTTTCCTCAGAGGCGGTAGCAGTAGAGAAGAGGCCGGTGCCAGCGACAGGGCAGTGTATGGGAACTGATATCACTGCCGGCTTTTAAAAAATGTAAAAAGAAGGTAAAATCAGTTTATGGGGTGGAGGAAGGAAGGGGAGAGATGCCAGAACTTGACCTGGTTGAGGGGGCGGCATCCCAGCCCTACCTCAGATGGCATCTTGCCTTGGGCTGCCCCTGATCTTATGTCATTTCATGTTGGCAAATGAGAACGAGCAGAAATACATTCATAGTAAAAAGACCTGCACGGTCCATCCAGTCTGCCCAACAAGATAACTCATATGTGCTACTTTTTGTGCATACCCTACTTTGATTTGTACCTGTGTGGGGTCTGTTTTGTTTGCCGTCAATAATGCGTTCAAAAAAGTACTATTCACGAAGAGTGTACACCCTTTCCCGATACTGAATGTATGTGCAAACAGTGTTGGAGATACTTTCACTCTTAGGAAAGAGTATCTACTCGTGCAAATAGTGCACATTCTTTCAAAAGAGTGCACACTCGTAAAAGCATTGCTCCTATGATGATGAAATTAAAGGAAACAAAATGAACATTCCTGGAAATGACACGAAACACAAATTTTTTTTACTGCACACACCTTGTGCATATATATATATGCTAGATGTGCGCCTTGCACTATTTTGTAATACTTGCATATCTGCTGTAATGTATTTATAGGTAGGCGTGTACATGGGTGGATCGGAAAGGCATGCATTTACACATGTAACTTCTAGAATACTGTAAGATACACACATATCACCAGCACTGAGGCACACACATATATGGCTTATGACTAGCATATGTGTGCACCCAGTGGTGGCCTTACCATTAGGCCACCTGAGATGGGGGCCTCAGGCAGCACTTTCCAGGAAGGCACTCTCCCCTTCCCTCCTCAACCATTTAATTATGTTTCTTTTCTCTAAAATGTGGCAGTAGCAGCGATTCCCTTAGGCTGCCCTGCCCCGGCCTCTTCTCCCATGAGGCCCGCCTCTTGATGTAACTTCCTGTTTCCTCAGAGGCAGGACGAAGCAGCGAAGAAGCCATGTCAAGGCAGCCTATGGAAATCTCTACCACTGCCACATTTTGGGAAAAAATAAGGTAAACGCGGGAAAGAGGGTTGAGGAGGGAAAGGAGGAGATGCTAGACTGGGCACAGACTCGAGTGGGGGTGGGGGTGGCATCTCATCCTGCATTGGCGGCAGATTGCCTTGGGCTACCCCTGTGTGCACCTATCAGGCACCCTTTGGTGCACTGTTTGAGAATCATCCCCATAAAGCTATGTTTTACCCTTGGAAATGCTTTTGAAAATTACCTTCCTTTAGGGATCATTTTCACATTCTCCGTATTGGGCAGAGTCTGCAGCTACTTTTAAATCATGTATTTTGCACCAGTTATCTATGCAAAAGTGCATGATTTGAAACTCGTTACTAGTACTAAAATTTGCTTCTTTTTTTTTTTTTTTGCACAGGTAGAATTTTGCTGGAAAAGTGCATAAGTTGTGTTGAAAATGCAATCTGCACATCTACTTTTCTTCCTGTGACCTACCTATCGAAGGTAAACATATGCATGTTGCAAAGCAATGTGAGGGCAATTTTCAGGTGGCTTATTTATGCCGGTAAGATGTTTTCTATCTGTTTACTGGCTAAACATTGCTCTCTGTGATTCAGATTCAGATAACTTTATTGGCATGACAATTTTAAGCATATTGCCAAAGTAATAAGTTTACAATTTAAGCTTAAAAATAAAATTAAAAAAAGGCAGAAGGAGATAATTACAAAGCAATAGTAGCAACAGTAAAATAAAATTACAATTCAAACCACCCCATTACTGCCAGTAGTCCTCAATCCTTCATGTGTATTTGCACTCTTTTCAAAAGTCTATGTGCCCAGGGGTCATAAAAAGTCAAAATTTACAGGAAGTGCCATATTTATATTTCAGGGTGAATTTTGGATCTGTTTTTCAACTGGCATTTAGCTGCCAAATAACAAATATATGCATACCAGATGCTGATGATTCTGAATTCAAATCAAATTTAGCAGGGTGTGACAGCACTCTGGCAGAGCCTGCAGTGCTGAGATAGCTGAAGAGACCATTTGAACACAAGGACAGAAGAAAAGCCATGCTGAGTCAGATCAAAGTCGATCGAGCCCAGCATCCTGTCTCCAACAGTAGTCCAGGTTATGAATAACCAACAGATCCCAAAAAGTTGATCAGTTTCTCATAGTTCATTTCCAGGGATGTGAAAGGGCTAAGAATTCTTTATGGACTTTTCCTCTGAGAACTTGCCCAATCCTCCTTTGAATCTTGCTGGGTAAGTTGCTTACTCAACTCACTTCTCCTCAAAACCCCCCAAAATGTACATGAAGTTTTTAAACCTAGGTACTACATCCAGAAAACATGCCTAACAAGAGTAAAACTGCTATTTGTCAGTACTAACACGCATTATTTAAAAATACACAAAAACATTTCTGCTACTATTTTCTAAACTTTTGGAACTCCTTTCCCTCTTTGATTAGAACTGAGCAAAATTACTTAATATTCCATAGAAATATAAAAACTTTCTTGTTTAGTAAACTCTAAGGGCCCTATTTACTAAGCAGCACTAAGGGCACGCTAGCGTTTTTAGCACGTGCTAACGAACAGGGGCGTATCTGCTACCGGGCAGTAATTGCATTTTCTACACACGTCCATTATGCGCATTGACCATTATCGCCCGGTTAACACGTGAGACTTTACCGCTAAGTGAATGGGTGGCAGTATGGTCTCAGACCCAAAATGAACACGTGCCAATTTTCATTTTGCCACAAGTCCATTTTCATCACGCCCCAAAAAAGGCATTTTTTACAGGTGTGCTGAAAAATGGATCTGTGCGCGTCCAAATCATACGCCTACACTAGTGCAAGCTACTTTTCAGCGCATCTTAGTAAAAGAATCCCTTTCAGTATTGCTTTGAAAATTATCTTTCAAGTTTCAAGTTTATTTAGAAATGTACTATCCCGCCCATCGAGCGAATGTCTGGGCAGCTTACAGTCTAATACAGGGGTGAAAAAGAGAAGGAAGGAGTGGACAAGAATTAAAAAGATAAGGGAAGGAGGAAAGAACTACAATAGTAATAAGAAAAGAAGGGGATGGAAACTTCTTTACCGTGGTTTCTTAAGGTTTTTTTGTTTTTTTTGCTTTGGTCTTCTCTTGTTTTATTTTGCCTGTTGTTTAATTTTGTCTCCTGGATGTCCATTCAGTTCTCTCTTCTTTTCTGTGTTTGTTTCCTCTCTTTTTCATCATATGTGCCTCAGATATGCTTTTTTTAAATCTCAATTTTCATCTTACTCATTTCATTACCGACACTTTAGCTCTCTTCCTTATCTTTTTCTTCCATCCCTCACCCTTATGTCTCTAGTCTATTTTCTATGCATCTACTTCCCTCTTCTTTCCCTGTTGACTCTCCCAAGTTCTCTCTTCTTTGCTAGGGTCCACTTTAGGAGTCAGCACTCAAGAAAAAGATCTAGGTGTCATTGTAGACAATACGCTGAAATCTTCTGCCTAGTATGCGGTGGTGGCCAAAAAAAACAAACAGGATGCTAGGAATTATTAGGAGAGGGATGCAAAATAAGATTTAAAATATTATAATGCCTCTGTATCACTCCATGGTGTAACCTCACCTTGAGTATTGTGTGCAACTCTGGTCACCGTATCTCAAAAAAAGATATAGTGAAAAGGTTCAAAGAAGAGCAACCAAAATGATAGAGTGGATGGAACTCTAAGAGGAAAAGCTAAAGAGGCTAAGGCTCAGAAAAGAGATGGCTGGGGGCGGTGTTGATTGAGGTCCACAAAATCGAGTGACTTGATTTTTCACTCATTCAAAAAGTACAAAGACTAGAGAGTACTCAATGAAATTGTATGGAAATACTTTTAAAACAAATAGGAGGAAATATTTTTTTCACTCAAAGAATTATTAAGCTCTGGAACTCATTGCTGGAGGATGTGGTAACAGTAGTTAGCGTACCTGGGTTTAAAAAAGGATTGGACAACTTCTTGGAGGAAAAGTCCATAGTCTGTTATTGAGATAGATATGGGGGAAGCCACTGCTTGCCCTGGGATTAGTAGCACGGTATGGTGCTGCTAACTGGGTTTCTGCCACTGCTGGAAGAAGGATAATGGGCTAGATCAGGGGTAGGCAACTCTGGTCCTCGAGAGCCGCAGGCAGGTCAGGTTTTCAGGATATCCACAATGAATATGCAGGAGATAGATTTGCATACCATGGAGTCAGTGCTTGCAAATCTATCTCCTGCATATTCAATGTGGATATCCTGAAAACCTGACCTGCCTGTGGCTCTCGAGGACCGGAGTTGCCTACCCCTGGGCTAGATGGACCACGGGTCTGACCCAATATGGCTATTCTTATGTTTTTATGTTCTCCTATCTCTTTTTTCTCCCTCTTACTCTCCTGACTCATCTCCCCATACTCTTCAGTTCTTCAGTTTCCTCTTTCTGTATCCCTTTCTACAGCTCCCATGCTCCTCCCCAAATCACTCCTTCACATACAAACACAATAGCATTCCATCTGGCTCCCCCAGTTCCAAGCCTTCCATTACCTTTTTCTATGTTTCTCACCTGCTCAAGTGCTCTGCTCTTGTTCTTTCTCTCCAACTGTAACCTTCCACTCTCACCGCTTTTATCAACACTTCTTCATCTCTCCCTACTCTGTCTTTGTCTGGTGGTCCATAATTTGGGGGATGGATGGGAGATGCTTTGGACCCTTTCTAACAAGAGATATGTAACTACGTCTCAGGAAGTCTAGTCAATTTTTTTTTGTAGGAAGACTGTATTAAACCTTGTGAGAATTAATGCTTGATAGTAAATCTAACATTGATTCTTAAAGAGGTAATTTAGATTTTTTTTTTTACATTTTTAAATTACTTTGCATGAGCTCTAGCATTACCATTAGGAAACCGGGTGGTAAGGCCTTATTAGTTGATTTTCCTGAAAAGCTGGGGCCCTAAATTAAGGCAGCTAAATTAGGAACCTATTATTTTTTTACCAAACTTAGGGGTCCTTTTACTAAAGTGCGCTGAAAAATGTCCTGCGCTAATGTAAACACGTGTTTTGGATGCGCAGCAAAATGAAAATTGGTGCATGTCCATTTTAAGTCTGAGACCTTACCACCAGCCATTGACATAGCGGTAAGGTCTCATACGTTAACCAGGAGGTAATGGTCAACCTATGTTCAAATGCCAATTACCGCCCATGTGCCAGAAAATAAAGTATTTTCTGACGCGTGTAAAAAATGAAATTACTGCTTGGGCCACACGGTAGCTGGGCGGTAACTTGGAATTGATGCAAGTTGGGTGCGCATAGGTGCTTACGTGGCTTAGTAAAAGGGGCCCTCAGGAGCCTAAGGGGTCAATTATTCAAAGTGAGCAGGAGAGCCTCTTGTTTGTTTAAATTGCTTGTTTCCACCCAGCCACCGATATTCAGCGACACTTAACTGAACAGTGCTGCTGAATATTGGCACTCACTGGCCACGTCACGAGGGGGCAGGTCAGGGGCAGTAGAGGGGGCAGAGCTGGGGAGGAGCCAAGAGTTATATAGGTGCCTGAAATATTCAGTGCCAGTGCCCACATAGTTAACCAGGTATGTAGGACGGCATAAAAAGCAGTCCTAACTTTGCCTAGTTAGTTCTGCAGATGCCAGCACTGAATATCAGCCAGTACCCATAAAACGTCTGGGTATCGGCCTGTAGAGTACAGTGATCTCCCCTCCCTCCCACCCACCCCAGCAAGTTCTGATTGCACCTTCTACTGCACAACACAATCACTGACCCCCTAGCACAGTCTCTGACCCCCCTCTCTGACTGACACAACCTCCGATCCACCCTCCTACCTCAGCACATTCTCTGATCCACCCTCCCACTCTAAACACAATCTCTGATCCCCCCCACCAATTTGAATAGACTCTCCCCCAAGCCTACCTTAGTCCCTGGTAGTCCAGTGGGATGATTGGGGCAGGAATGACCCCACTCACTCCTGCCCCTAGCAGCTCAATTGTAAAAATGGTCACTGTGACCCCTAGTGATACTCTTATGAAAATACAGCTTGAGGTCATGGCAGCCATTTTTACAATGAAATTAAGCTAGGGTGGGGGGGCTGTTCAAATTGTGATGGAAAGATTGGAGGTTGTGTTGGAGATGGGAGGAGAGATCAGAGATGGTTATGGGGTGGGAGGGGGGATTGGAGGTTGTGTCTGTGGGGGAGGGGAGACATGCACACTCTGCTTATGTACATCCTGGCCGATATTCAGGCGGGCCCCATCTGAATATTGACTGGGACCTGTAAAAGCCCTAGTAGCTTGTACGATGCCATGCCCATGGTCAGATGCCAATATTTAATGTTGGTGCCCAGACTTGGCCCAACATTGAATATCGGTACCTTATTTAGCCAGCGATGGTCAGCATCTCATAAAACACTGATTTCTGCTGGCTGAATATTGATCAGTAAGTTTTCTGAAACTTTTATCTAAGTTAAGGAACCTAAATTTGGGCTTAAAATTCATTTATTAAAATTTTTTTTCAATTAAATTATAATTCTGATATATAAAAAAATAGTACATGGACAATACACACTATACAGTTTTAAAAATTATGAGACCAATCTACCATGAGAAATTTGCCCCACCCATGGAAAAAACCTCAGATACTGGGTGGGGCTTTGAAGTGGGAATTTTTGGCCCATGTCTACTAAAACAATTTCCAGGATATGATGAGTCAGATCTGAATGTTTTGAGATCATATATCATCACTAGAAAGTCTAAGTTTTTAACAGCATTTCAAACCAAGTACAGCAAATTGAAGAGGGTAGAAGAGCCTCACCTAGCATTTAAGGATATTTGCTCATCATTAGATTTTTAACACTGCATTTTTATTCTTTCTAACCCAATGGAATGTTGTAAAGAAATTAGACGTAAAGAATCAAGAATGTCTTCCACCTGTCTGTCTATCTGTCCAGGGGCAAAATAACCTCCAAAATCATAACAAAATGAGACCAAATTTAGCAGAGCAGATAAACTGGGCAAAAGATGCATGGAATTCACTGGACTAGGTGATTCAGAGAAATAAAGGCCCAAGAAATATTCCAATGCATTTTTATGGGAGTGGCAGTTCCAGCAGCTCTAGCAAACAAATACATTTAGACACACAGGGGAGAATTCAATAAATGTTGATTAAATTTGGGGCTGGAAAAAATTGGTACTAAGCATTATTCTGTAAAGGTCAGTGCTGCTGAATATTGGCTTAGAGCAGATTCCCTTGCCCAACTCTGGGCGCCGGACTTATGCCAGCTAAAACCCAGTATAAATCCTTGTGTCACAGTTAGGCATGGATTTCCCATATTCTATAACACTGTGCCTAACTTTTCTGAACCCTCTGACCCACTCAGACCCCTCCTATGGCCATGTCCCCTTTTGGGGAGCATGCTATGGGATTTGGGTGCCCAGTGTTATAGAATAACATGCAGCCAGATGCACACGCAAAAACCAATTGATGCCAATTAAAGTCAATAATTGGTTGTTAGCCTCCAATTATTGCTCATTAATGGCTCTTTTTATCCAATTAAGTTGCACATACATCTTGGATTTGTGCCCAGATTTGGATGCTATATATAGAATCAGGGGGACAGTGAAAACACATGCTGTATTTACTCAAATATAAACCAAAATTTGGGGGCCAAAAAATGGCCCAAAAATGGAGATCTTGGTTTATATTTGAGTCCCCATCCAATGACCGGTGCTTTTCTCCTCCCCTTCCCACCCGATGACTAGTGTTACTGTCCTCCACCCTCCTCCCGCCCGGCATTGCGGTTACTGTTCTGGTGCTCACTGAAGCTGACGCCAATGATCTGTGCTGGGCCGGTGCAAGGCCTTGAGCACATTAAAGTGTTTTGCGGTAAGTAACTTGTTTGTATGCTCTAAATGCATAGTATTTTTTTTGTTTTGTATTTATTTTCTGGAGGGGGTATGTCAGGGACGGAGAATGGACATGGGCAGGCTATCCAGCTAGCATGTTCTGAGTCCTGTGTGCTACCTGGTTAGCATGTTCATAACACTGGAGTCTTTAGCGCCCCCTAAATAGGAGGAGGTAGGTGTTCTCCCATCAATTTTTTCAAGTTACGCGCACTAATGTGAAATACCAAAGATTGATCTACTTCTTGGGTGCGCTAGAAATAAGCTTAGCACATGGGAAAGTCCTGCATCAGCACACGCTAAGCCCATTTACTAGCGCACTTTAGTAGACATACCCCTTGGTTTCTTTTTCTAAACAATGAAATGCTTGGGAACCACTCCAATTCATTCTTAACTTCATCCACGTTAGAAACACAAATGCAGACTATACAGATACAATCATGTACACAGGCTGGCAGATACACACACACTCTTGAAGACGAGCTGGAGGGAATTCCATGAGCCACAGTGAATGCTTTTCCTACTTGTTTAAATTTATATCCATCTAACAACTTATCCCCAATATTGCTAGTTCCAGTGTTCAACTGCCCCACCTTTTATTTTAGTACCAGTAATTAATGCAGTTTCATTTGCCATTATTCCTTCCCGTTGATATTTAAAAGATATGCTAGCATTCTTTTCATTTCCTGTACTTCTTAACCTTTTCTGACCCTAAGGAGCATGTTGGTGGTCAGGATCAGTCCAGCTACCAGACAGGACTAGTCAGTCACCTAAGACAGGAGCATCTTGGGGCATCAAAGAGCAGCTGCATTCATAGCATAGTAGCATAGTAGATGATGGCAGATGAAGACCTATATGGTCCATCCAGTCTTCCCAATAAGATAAACTCATATTATAAGAAATGATGTGATACTACATACGTATACTGAAACTCGTGAAATCAGTCTTCCTGAGGGAAATATTCCGCAACTTGATACAATCAATGGCACTAAGCCATGTAGACTAGTGCAATGAAATCTATGCGGGTTGCAAAGAACAGATCATAAAGAAACTTCAAACTGCACAAAACACGGCAGCCAGGCTTATATTTGGAAAAACGTGATTTGAAAGCGCCAAACCCCTTCGAGAAAAACAGCACTGGCTCCCAATCAAAGAACTTATTGCGTTCAAAATCTGCACCTTGGTTCATAAAATCCTCACGGCGAAGCCCCAGGATACATGACACACCTTATAGACCTACCAACCAGAAACACAACAAGATCAACACGAACATACCTAAATCTCCACTACCCAAGCTGCAAAGGACTCAAATACAAATCAACTTATGCATGCAGCTTTTCCTACATAAGCACACAACTATGGAACGCGCTACCAATCGCTGTGAAAACAACGTATGACCACCTAAACTTCCAGAAATCACTAAAAACTAACCTGTTCAAAAAGGCATACACTACTGATCCAAATTAAATGCCTGAACCCTGCAACACAACGAAACCAAAGCTCGTACTGGACATAACTAAACTCTTCCTCCCTATGATTCCCTAAAGTGTCTGTTACACATGAACTTTCTCTTCCACAACATCACTTTGTATTTGTTCATACCGGAATTGGTGATCGCCTTTACGGTACTATGTAAGCCACATTGAGTCTGCAAATAGGTGGGAAAATGTGGGATACAAATGTAACAAAGAAATAAAATAAATAAATAATAAATACTTCATCTTGATTTGTCTTTGCCAGTTTTGCTTCCCAATTACTGGTGTTGCCATCTAATCACCGCTATACTTGACTGATTCCACGCCTTCTATACAGGATTCCTTTGAATTTATCCCATGCATTTTTGAATTTGATAGGTCCTGACAACCACAAACTGTTTTACCAGCAGGGAGGGTGAACAATTTTCAAATAGTCTATTTGCCCAGATTTTTCTGAGAGGGGTATTGTTGGAGTGATGATTGTTGGGAGATGGTGCAAAGAGCCTACAAGTTAATGGGGGGGGGGGGGGGGGGGGGGGGGGGGGGCGGGGAGCAAGGCTGAAGGTTTGCTTAGGGTGCTTAATATACTTGCAATGGCTCTGTCGGTGCTGTTGGTGGTGATTTTTGTAACCAGCATAACATATCAAATGCTTTTATCATCAAGGTGAAGATCCTTTCTAAATATCTCTGGGACTGTATTTCTACAGGAAGCAAATCACAATCTGGTTGTTTTAGTCAGTGTCCTGCTCATTACTACATGAATGTTTCATCGTATTTTAATTTCAACATAACCCTACATGACATTTGGCCTTTTATTATTTTGTGTCTAATAAAGAATATTAAAATCCTGTGAACCTCTGAGGAAATCTTCAGCAAATCCATGTGAAATAAAATAGGAGGGGAGAGTAGAAGAGTTAGACACTATCTGCATGTGTAAAAAACTGATTTACATATGTCAATTTGAATACACATATAACTTGTACCAGTGGTATATAGAGATGTGAAGAAATGGAGTTCTTGGTGTAGTTGGGCAGGTCTTTAAGGTATAATTGAATTTCATATGTTGGAATAGCAGTATATATATGTTCCTGAAAATTTCCTCAGTGGCGTTTATCACATGCTTTGAGTCACATGCAATATAAGAACCCAAGAGCTGTCACCATGAGTCAGGTTAAAAATAACTGCTGCCTAACTTCTCATTTGTAGAATAGCTTCTTCTGATAAGTGTCATGCCGGATACATATATTTTTTTCTGCAGCACTACATGCATTTTAGAAAAGGCTGCACATTCAGCTACACTTCTGTAAAATATGTGGCAAACTGAACATCCCAACTTGGACCTGACCTGTGTTCTTACCTAGATACCCCATACATGATTTGTCTCCACATTCAAATTGTGCTTGGATTGTCCATGGAGGTGTGCATCTTTTTGCAATATGTGATATTCTAAGTTCCTTGTGTAATCTTAGTTTTAGCCCAAATCAAACAACTAGAAATAATGGGGAGAGTGCACAGCTGAGCAGCCAAAGTGTTACTTGAAATGGATAACTTATCTGTTTAAAGTTAAGCAGACATAACTTTATATGGATTAGTTATCTGTTTAGTTATTTCTGCTCTTTTTTGTATTCAGTCTTGAATACATATGTTTCTGGTCAGTGGCTGAACTTCACCGCTCTTCAAAAACTTTTACCAGTGCTCTGGGAACACTCCAAATCCTTTCCAAACTAGAGACCTTTTATAGTGGATCTAGTGATTTTCTTTTAGCCGGAGTAGACAATGCTGCAGATTATATCTGTGCTTTTTAAATACTGTTCCTAAGAAGTCTAATGAAAGGCAATTTTATAATGGGGTGCCATGAGTAGGTCCTACTTTGTATCGAAAAGTCAGCACCTACTATACTTTTCTTCATAAAATGCTAGCAAAATTAATCTAACAAGTGCCTACATTGCAGGCATGGACGTTACATCAGCTCTAGAGCCTGATATGTACACTGTCTCATGCTCCACCCAAATCCCAGAAATGCCAAACATACCACAAAGTGTTCCCTACAAAGGATGATGATGTCCAAGGAGTAGGGAAGGGATGTGGAGCAACCAGTCCAGGCGGGACTGCTTGCTCCACCAGGTCCTTCCTTGAGAAAGCTCACGAGACAAAACAGGACCCCGTTGGATGCTGAAATAAAGATAAGTGTTATATGCTATAAGACAAATATATGAAAGAAAGATAAAGTGAAAAATTGAGGTTTTTAGCCAGTGAAGAATTGACGTCCAGCGAGTCATAAACAACATTTTTTTTGTTACATTTGTACCCTGTGCTTTCCCACTCATGGCAGGCTCAATGCGGCTTACATATTGTATACAGGTACTTATTTGTACCTGGGGCAATGGAGGGTTAAGTGACTTGCCCAGAGTGACAAGGAGCTACCTGTGCCTGAAGTGGGAATTGAGCTCAGTTCCTCAGGACCAAAGTCCACCACCCTAACCACTAGGCCACTCCTCCACTCCATAGTAATGACTGAGGATAGAGGATTTTTTCCTCCAAAAATGAACAATTAAAAATTAAAAAATTGAAAAAATTGAAAAAATTGTAAATTAAATTTAGGTTTACAAAATATAAAACAAACTTTCCATGAAAATGCATTAAAACTGCTGCTAGGACAATAATATAAAAACTAAACAATCATTTGATATAAGAAGGATTTTAAACTTTTCCTAAAATAATAATAATCCTTAATCTGACATAAACTGCCAGGGAGTAATTTCCATTGTTTTGTGGCCTGAAATGCCCAGGTAGAATTAAATATCATCTTATTTCTTTTTCCTTTAAAACCGGGGAAATCAAAAGACAGCTGAATTCGTAACTTCCAAGCATTTGAAAATGGAGAAATTCAAACCAAAGAATACAAATATGATGGTACACTATAATTTAAAATCCAAAAATCATTAATGACTACAATACTACTCATCAACCACTTAAAGTACGTGCTCCTCCCCCTTACCTCCATAATGTCTAACCCAGTGGTGCTGAAATGGGTCCTTGGGCCCCTCCTAGCCAGCTGAGTTTCAGAATATCTACATGTATATCCATGAGATATTTGTATTCACCGAAGGCATGCAAATATCACATATGAGTTTATCTAGTTGGGCAGACTGGATGGACCGTGCAGGTCTTTTTCTGCCGTCATCTACTATGTTACTGTCCACCTTATAATTGAAAGAGAAAAACACCTAGATTTCGACCCAAATCGGGAGATAGACGTTTATCTCACAAAAATGAATAAATCGGTATAATGGAAAGCCGATTTTGGACGTTTTCAAGTGCACTCCATCGCGGAAGCGTACAAAGTTGACGGGGGCGTGTCGGAGGCGTGGCGAAGGTGGAACTGGGGCGTGGTTATCGGCCGAGGAGAGATGGGTGCCTTTCGCCGATAATGGAAAAAAAGTATGCGTTTGTAGCTAGACTTTAGGGCACTTTTCCTAGACCCTGTTTTTTCACGAATAAGGCCCCAAAAAGTGCCCTAAATGACCAGATTACCACCAGAGGGAATCGGGGATGACCTCCCCTGATTCCCCCAGTGGTCACTAACCCCCTCCCACCACAAAACATGATGTTTCACAACTTTTTATTTTCACCTTCAAATGTCATACCCACCTCCCTGGCAGCAGTATGCAGGTCCCTGGAGCAGTTGTTAGGGGGTGCAGTGGACTTCAGGCAGGTGGACCCAGGCCAATCCCCCCCTACCTGTTACAATTGTGCTGCTTAATGCTTAGCCGTCCAACCCCACCAAACCCACTGTACCCACATGTAGGTGCCCCCTTCACCCCTTAGGGCTATGGTAATGGTGTAGACTTGTGGGCAGTGGGTTTTGAGGGGGATTTGGGGGGCTCAACACACAAGGGAAGGGTGCTATGCACCTGGGAGCTCTTTTACGTTTTTTTTTGTTTTTGTAAAAGTGCCCCCTAGGGTGCCCGGTTGGTGTCCTGGCATGTGAGGGGGACCAGTGCACTACGAATCCTGGCCCCTCCCACGAACAAATGCCTTGGATTTATTCGTTTTTGAGCTGGGCGCTTTCATTTTCCATTATCGCTGAAAAACAAAAACGCCCAGCTCACAAATTGTCGAATAAAACATGGACATCTATTTTTTTCGAAAATACGGTTCAGTCCGCCCCTTCACGGACCCGTTCTTGGAGATAAACGCCCATGGAGATAGACGTTTTCGTTCAATTATGCCCCTCCACGTTATGTAAATATCACATGCATATTCTTGAAAGGTATCAATACAAGCTGAAGTATTTTTATGGTTTTGTGATTCAAGTGTTTGTCTGCTATTTTAGAAAACTGGATTTCTTTGTTACATTGCTTGACAGTTTTGATTTTTTAGAGGGGAATTTCAGGATATTAAGGGTGCAGTTATCAACGTTAAGCTACTGTTAAGATGTGTTATTTTACCACTAACTCATGCTATTTTAGCACAGGTCCCATTTAATGCAATGAGACCTAGTTACTAATTACTGGGGTTAACAGTAAAATAACAATGGTAGCCCACATTGATAACTTCTCCCTTAAGGTGGCTATTTCAGATGCCCAACTCATGATTTACATATATAAATACTGACATTTACATTTGAATCTCAGGTACATGTAGAAAACCCACTTTTAGCAAGCCGAGATTTACATGTGTAATGTGCACATGGCAAGGGGGTGTGGTTTGGGCATATTATGGGCAGGGCCAAAAAAATAGACATGCATTCTCCATTTCAGAAGAAGAATATATGTTTATGATCTTCAAGATCATCGTTAAGATTTACAGCTGCTCCCAGGGATGTCTAGGTTTTATGAAAGTGCTCAGTTTGGCCAGCACTCTACAGGAGAGATTTAAGGTATAAAGTTAGTAATGTACACCTTCACAGGCCAGATTGCTGTGCAGTCAGAACACAGCCTCCCAGTTTGTACTTTATAATTAAATAAACAAAAAAAATCATGAAAATCTCTATGATGTAAGTTTACTTGAAAGCTAGAGTTAAGATCAGCCATATCTGAACATTAATCAGAGACTTGCTAGGCTGAACAACAGTGTATAGAATTTCCTTCCCCTCTTTCCCCCAAAAAGGAATACCGAATCGAAGCTGTCTTTTTCACTTTATTTCCTAGCATGGCATTTAGCAGATTGTCTCAATTTTTCTGCAGACAAGTTAGGTTAGTGGGGATCCTCATTCTCTGGTATTAAATTAACTGTAATGAAAACAGCAGTGCATTTTAAATTCATGCCATGTTTCTTTCATTGTGTTAGAAAAAAATGCATACAACCCTGGAATCATAATTAGAACAAGACTTTTCAATTTTTTTCTTGGCATCTGCCAATTCTGCAACCAGACTACGGTCATTGTTTTAGAAATATACCCCTATGTAGATAGCAGCATTTACAGGTGATTATCATATAAATGTGTAAATACCTGTTTCAGAAAGCTGATATGTACATGGTGTCCGGAAAAAACAGGACCCCAATATTTTTCCAAATCACCCTAAACAAGTGTACTATTATTAAAAATTATACGCATGACCAGCACCTGCCAAACTACCACTGGGGTAATGCATGGACCTGGCCATAATTCTGAGTTTGGTGTGTGCTGAATCCTATGGTAGACCATGGGGGTGTTCCCAGCAGTAATTAGCAGCACTGCCACATAGGTAGCACATGAGCCCTTACCACTAGGTTAATCAATGGCTTGGTGGTAAGGGCTCAGACTGTTAATAGGGAAAGGGAAATGGGACTTGATATATGACCTTTCTGTGGTATTTAGCAACTACATTCAAAGCAGTTTACATATATACAGGCACTTAATTTGTTTTGTACCTGTGGCAATGGAGGGTTAAGTGACTTGCCCACAGTCACAAGGAGCTGCAGTGGGAATTGAACCCAGTTCCCCAGGATCAAAGTCCGCTGCACTAACCACTAGGCTACTCCTCCACTCACACTAATTTTAATTTTTGTGCACTCCCATTTCCCGGCCCATTAAAAATGGCCTTTTTCCCAGCCGCGGTAAAAAGTGGCCCAGTGAACACCAAAAAGATACACCCACACTACCACAGGCCACTTTTTACCGTGGCTTTAAAAAAGGACCCCAATAATTTTTAGCACCCCCTAAAAACGCTAGAGCACCTTAGTAAACAGGGCCTTAAATGTTTACACAATTGAAAAGTATTTTGAAACTAAGTAAGGGGTCCCATTTTTTTCTGAACACCGTGTACATGTAGAGAACCACATCATTCAGAGATTTCAAAGGAGCCTGGTTTGGGTGGGGCTTTGGCAAGACTAAAATCTACATGTGTATTACCCACTTTACAAATGGAATGTACATGTATAAGGAAAACTTTCTATGTTGAGTTTTACACCTACTCAAAGGTATGCATAGGTTTTTAAAAAGTGCTCATTGTGGCCTGGGCTTTACATGAGGGATTTGGTGAGTCATTCTTCTTTTTTTAGTCTAGGTTTATTTATTAAGATTTTCAAGAAAACAATAATAACAAAAATTAAAACCATAACAATAAGAGCAAACAAAAGACAGCGTGGATATTGTTACAAGAGAAAAATTGAAGAAAGGTAAGTATTGACAGGGCAAAGACAAGAGATTATAAAGATAACCATTTAGCATTAAATTTAGTCAAAAAGGTTCATTTTTTGGCAATATAGGCTTCAACTCTGTACATTAACCATGTTAAGTTCCACTATTTATCTATTAGATTGTAAGCTCTTTGAGCAGGGACTGTCTTTCTTCTATGTTTGTGCAGCGCTGCGTACGCCTTGTAGCGCTATAGAAATGCTAAATAGTAGTAGTAGTAATGATATATCTTTCCATGAATTTAAAACAATTTTAAAAGCCAAGGAAAGTAAAGTAGCTACTAAGGAACATTCATGCTGATTAAGAAAAGACTTAAAACATATAGAACAGAGAATGACATATCTGTAAGTGAACTCATTATTGAGAGATGTGGAGGGGCATTTTCAATATGATATCTAAATCCGATTTGGGACGTTTTGCTGAAAACACCCAAAAATCAAGTGGAGAACACAGCAATTTTCTAACCAGGAAAATGTCATTTTGTTTTGAAAATGGCCATTTGCTAGATGTTGTTGTGCTCAGTGTGTTTATCTTTTTGGACTATTTTTGTAACTATCTCTGAGAAGATTCATAGTCTGTTGAAACAAGCCAAACTGCACCTGGGCATAATATGAATGCTTTATGATTTAGGGGCTTTTCGTTTAGAAAGGGATATCCTAGGGAATTTACCATCGCATAAAAATTTCACCAATAACTGTTCCACCACAACTTAGGCTGCAGAAAATGCATGATCCCTGGGCGGTACAGGACAGTGACATCCTACGGAACACCTATCCAGTTAGTGACTTCCAAATTTTGTGGGTTTTATGACCCCATTTGGGGTCACAATCTATAGTCTGGAAAGCTCTGACATTGGCATATATCCAGCATGTACACACATATGCATAATCTGATATAACATTTATGTATATAACTGGTATGTAAGTCTTTAGCTCTTGCTTTTTACAATTACCTCTGAAATGACTACCACATATATGTTTCAGTTATATTCCAAAGTATAATTGTAGCGCTTGTCCTGGAGTTTTTGAAATTATGCTCACAGTATCGCAGTGGTTCCCAAACCTGATTCTGAAGGCATATCACAATGAATATTTATGAGAGAGATTTACTTTCACTGCCTCCACTGCATGCAAATCTCTCTCATGAATATTCATTGTGATATCCGGAAAACCTGACTGGCAGGGGTATCTCAAGGACCAGATTTAGGAATCGCTGATCTATTGGCTTTTAAAGAAATAAAAGTATAATTATTATTAGGAAGCCATTTTGTTATACAATAGAAAAGGATCTTTGAAAATTCATATAACATACAATATTTTATTTGCAATTATTTAGTTACTGTTCATGTTGGTACAAATTTGTGATATAAAAGAACTCTACATCTCAAACCATGTAATGGTGATACAGAGGAGCACTTTCGATATGACATCTAAGTCGGACTTTGGACATTTTGTGCTAAATGTTCCAAATCTGAATAGAAAACATGACTATTTTCAAAATCACAAAATGTCGAGCTTTTTAAAAAATACTATTTGTAACAAGGTTTTCTGCTCTGTGCATTTATTTTTTCAGACCATTTTTGAAAAAAAAAAAAAAAAACCCGTACAAGTGGAAAACGTAGAAAATCAAACCACTTGGGTATAGGAGGGGTCAACAGACTGGTCCCCCAGACATCCCACCAGAACAATGGGGCACCCTAGGGGACACAGCTGTGGACTTCATATAAATGCTCCCAGGTACACATCTCACTGTTGTTCCCTTATCTCATCTGATGAGTCTTCAAAACCCACTACTCCCAATTGCACACCACTACAAAAGCCCTTATGGGTGAAGGGAGCACCTATATGTGGGTACAGTGGGTTTCCGGTGTGTTTTGAAGGGCTCATAGTTTCCACCACAAGTGAACAGGTAGGGGGAGGTATGAGTCTGGGTCCATTTGTCTACAGTGCACTGTACCCATCACTACACTACTCTAGGGACATGCGTAATGCTCTAATGGACCTGGCAATAACATCTGAGGCTGTCATAGAGGAATCTGGTAAGTACTATTTTTATTCACATTTTGGGGGGGATGGGAGGGGGTCAGTAACTACTGGGGGAGTAAGGGGGGGGGTCATCCCTAAATCCCTCCAGTGGTCATGTGGTCATTTAAGACACCTTTTTGTGTTTTATTCTTTTGAAAAAGAGGTCTAGACCAAAACGTTGACGTTTTCACACTAGACATTTTGGTTTTGTTCCATTATGGCTGTAAAACGTCCAAGTGTTAGGCACGCCCTCAGCCTGCCCTAACCCTGCCTTCAAAACACCCCTGACATTCCCCCTTGTCATTTGGACGCACTGCAGATGAAATGCATAGATAGACATCTGCAAAATAGGTTTTGAAAATACTGATTTGGACGTTTTGAGAAGAAATCCATCCAAATATGTTTTATGACACTTTTTGGACATTTTTCTCTTTCGAAAATGAGCCCCATAGACTACAAAGATAAATATACGAAGTTTTAACATTTGCAGTTTGCACGCTACAATAAAAAAAAATTGAAACCAGAAAGTGTACTCAAGATGTTTCCTGCATTACCTGAACGTATAACAGAGTACTATGAAGAAAATAATTGGTCCTTTCATTCATCTAAGGAAGCTGAATTATAATATATAACAACATTGTTTCCTCCTTCTGCCTCTTGGAAGATGACAAGTGAATCTGGCACTAAAATCAGCAACCAGACTCGTCATCCCAAAAGCGGTTTCATACATACATCTGAATTTTTTTTATCGCAATGCACATTGGGATCCTGTTGGCTGAAAGGCACTATAGAAATACAATTTTAATTGCTCATATTAATCAAAATCACCTGTACAATAGCACTCCTTATTTGTTAACACTTTTATTAAATGAGATCATTAAGTATGTTGACGATATAAATATACAGTGCTACAAATACACAGTGGTTACCAACATTTTGTCCTGTGTGACCTTCCTTTAGAGTTGGAATAAAATGAATGGCTATTTACTGGTTTCTTTAGAAGAGCTCTGCTTCATAAAAGCTTGGTTTTGTAAATTGCTATTCAAAATTTGTCACAATTAATTCCACCTTCCAATTCCATTATGTTGAACTTCTATAGCAGCAAGGCCTGCTGCAGAGTAGCAAATTTCTCATCCTGTTATAAAACCAATGAGCGGACCCACAGAATATGTAAAGTAAAATCAATTAAAATTAGATTGGTAGGCCAGCTCAGTAGTTCTGTGGCATCTGTGTGGAGCAGGGCCTTAGGCCTGTGCAAATGGGATGGCTGCACAGGGTGCAAGAGAGGTTACAGCAATAAAATTTCTTTTCATTATCTCTTCTTTTTGGCTATGGTACAGTGGGTGGGGTGGGGGCACCAGGGGGTGTCACACAGAACACAATTCTGGCCTGGCACAGTTCTAGTTTAGAGGGACCTAGTTAGTTCCTGACTCAGATGTTCTACCCCCCTGGGTTGGTCAGGGATGGCATTACTGTCAAGAAAGTCAAAGTCCTTGCAATACTAATTCCTAATGCCTGGATTTAGAGGGGTCCTTTTACCAAGTTGTGGGAAAAAGGGCCCTGCGCTAACGGCAGGTGCCATTTTTCCATGTGTCAGGGCCTTTTTACCGCAGTGGGTAAGAATACCCCAGGCACACATGGCCATGTGGTAAAAGAACTCTTACCGCATGACAATGTGACAGGGAGCCCTTACTGCCACCCACTGAGGTGGCAATAAGGGCTCCCGTGCTAACCCAGTGGTAACCAGGTAGCACACGTCGATGCCCGATTACTGCTGGATTATCTCCATGCAAGCCACTTCCAGGGTTTTCATTTTCCCCCAGAAATGGCGTGTGCTCAGTGCAGAACTACCACCGGCGGCCACATTGGGTAGGCGGTAGTCCCGGAAAACAAGTGGTAAACCTGCATTGGGTTTACCACCGCTCTGTAAAAGGGCCCCAGAGCCTATGGGCCCAATATTCAGATTGTGAGAGGCAGCCCGCATAAGGGCCGTGATCCCCACTGACTCCACATATTCAATGCTGGGCCATTTCCAGTGACCAGCATGGAATATCCGGGGGACTTTCTGGGCTGGCTCAAACTTAACCGGTTAAGTGAATATTCATTGCTGGCCAGTTTAGCTTATAGTGGCCAAAGATAGGACTACTATTTAGGTGGTCTGATTTGGCCACTAAATGTAGCTAGCCAGGGCTTAAATATTCTCAGATAGCTGGCTATATTGTGTGATACAGCTGGTTAGCAGCTATGAGCTAACCGCAAATATTCAGCGGAGATAACTGGCTATCTCCCACTGAATATTAGCGGTTAGCCAGATAAATGCCATTTAACCGCCCAGGAGTCGTTCCTGGACAGTTAACTAGCTCTGAATATTGGCCAGTATGATTTTGAGTTTATGGAAAGAGCCCTGGTGTATGGCCCTTAGCCGAGGACTCTTACTGCATGACTGGACCAAGTTAGGAGAGGAGAAGAAATATGGAAAAACTCCATGGAACTAGAATCCCTACTGGGTCAAAACTGATCCCAATCTTTGTTCCAACTAAGCTAGATCACGCTAAAAGCCCCTTCTTTTCAATGCTGCTTTTAAATCTGACCCCATGATTCACCGGCTCACAGCCTTGTTGCTTCAATTATCTTTTTATACATTAATTTCCAATATATTTTGTGTTCTGTATGTTTGTCTTGATTCAATTATAAGCTATATAAGCTACACTCAGGAGGAACTGTCTCATTATTGGTAATTAATTGTCATGTACTGCACACATCAAACAGCACTATAGAAGTAGAAGTGGTGGTATTGTGTGAAGTCCCTGGTTTGGAAGGGGAATACATCCTTTCTTTCCCCACTTCCCTGGGAAAATCAATGCTTAGATTTAGAGAAATTTCTGGGTTCCAGGGAGAGGGCCTTTGATGAGGGAGAAGAAGTCAACTTTGGAGTGCTGGTGTGGTTTATATCTTCCACATATCCACAAGGAAGGCTCAAGGTTCTGCAGAAGAGAAAGGGTTCCTGGAAATATGAAACAGAGGTGAGAATGTTGATGTGAAAAAAGGCTGGTGAGGTAAGAAGTCCAGTCACTAGCATGGGGAGAAACCATAAAACTCCAAGGAGACAAGTTGTGTGGTGACGACTGAAAGGTAGGAATTTGAGTTATTGTTCTGTATTTACCCTCTTTGAGTACTGGATTGGGTAAAGGAATCTTTTCGTTTGTATTGTGCCAAAGAATTTTATCAGTAAACTTCCTTTCATTAGTCTCTTGGACTGTGATTTTGGAAGTGTCAGGAATTGACAGATTGTGAGCGAAGACTCCATAAAGAAAAAGCCTTGAAAGTTCATTTCCCTCCACCCAACATGAAGCCTGGACAGCCTTCCCCTACCCAACCCAGAAACCCTGACTATAGAAAAAGAGGGTACCCTAGGCCTACACAGAAGAAAGGAAACTAGGAATGTATTGCTGGGGGGGGGGGGGGGGGGGGGGGGGGGGGGGGGATATCAGGGCAGTTGGCCCTGGCATTGTAATTTGAGGGGTCCTGCAAAATTTCTGTAGCTCCATTCTCTGTTGCCTCCTGACCATACTTCCTGTTTGTGCTAGCAGGCTAGAAGTTGCAATGACCTGTGTGGTGGTGGTGGAGACCACAGCAGCAGCAGGAAGGTACAGAGGGAAAGGACTAGGAGGGCCTCCTCCTCTTTATCTTGTTCAATTCTTTCTGTAGTTTGTTTAGCATTTTTTCCATAACTCTCCTTTTATTGAATTTTTCTGTATTGAGAACGTCAATTAACTTAAATATTCCATCATTGCCAAAATTAGAGGAACATCTTTATAGTGTACATCTCATGTAACACCAGTAACATTTCAATTCACACCAGCTAGTCTTTTCTTAAGTTTAAGATGAACCTAAATACCTTTACATATTAATGCTTATTATTTTTAATTACATTTGAATGAATTCACAACTCAAAGTGAATTCATCAAAAACGCAATAGAACAGAATCATCCTGAAAGAAAAAAATTCCAATAGGTCTAATTTGCATATAACCCCCATTATGGAGAAAAAGAAAAGAGAAAAAAATATAAGAAAAGAAAATACCCCTTGCATTAGGAACCCATTAACTAACAAAAGTGACCCCTATTACCCCCACCTAACAACCATTATACATCAAACTTGCTATTAAACCTCATTCACCCTTTGCGAAAGCAAATTTTCCAACTAATTTGGATCTAAACCAGCATACTTATTCACCTTATAAGAAATCAAACATTTACAAGGAAACCTCAAAAAGAAATTTGCACACAGATAAAAACCATATACCTTATCCAGTTTGCTCATCCATGCCAGTTACTAAGATCTATAATCCCTTCATCTCTTGTACAGAAACATAGGGGGGCCTTTTACTAAGCTGTGGTAGCATTTTTAGCTTGCGGTAGAAATCAGCTGGTGGTAAATGCCAAGACACCCATTAATACTACAATATTTTTGTAAGCCACTTTGAGCCTGCTATCAGTGGGAAAAGGTGGGATACAAATGTGATAAATAAATAAATAAATAAAATATTCCTTTGGGTGTCTAGGCATTTATTGCCAGCTGATTTCTACCATGAGCTAAAAAACGCTACCATGGCTTAATAAAAGACCCCTATAAAAATTTCAATAAGAGGAAGCTCTTCTTCCAACCCTAAGTTGCCCTGGATATATTGGGGAATAACTATCAGCCTTATTTTCGAAAGAGAAGGATGCCTATCTTTCGACACAAATCGCAAGATGGGTGTCCTTCTCACAGGGTCGCCCAAATTGGCATATTCAAAAGCCGATTTTGGGCGTCCTCAACTGCTTTCCGACGCGGGGATGACCAAAGTTCACGGGGGGGGGGGGGGGGATGTCGGAGGTGTAGTGAAGGCGGGACTGGGGCGTGCCCAACACATGGGCGTCCTCAACCGATAATGGAATAAAGAAGGGCGTCCCTGACGAACACTTGGACGACTTTACCTGGTCATTTCTTTCTTACGACCAAGCCACAAAAATGTGCCCTAAATGACCAGATGACCACCGGAGGGAATCAGGGATGACCTCCCCTTACTCCCCCAGTGGTAACTAACCCCTCCCATTCTCAAAATAAATTAAAAAATATTTTTCCAACCTCTATGCCAGCCTCAAATATCATACCTAGCTCCATGACAGCAGTATGCAGGTCCCTGGAGCAGTTTTAGTGGGTGCAGTGCACTTCAGACAGGCGGACCCAGGCCCATCCCCCCCTAACTGTTACACTTGTGGTGGTAAATGTGAGCCCTTCAAAACCCACCAGAAACCCACTGTACCCACATGTAGGTGCCCCCCTTCACCCCTTAGGGCTATGGTAGTGGTGTACAGTTGTGGGGAGTGGGTTTTGGGGGGCTCAGTACACAAGGTAAGGGAGCTCTGCACCTGGGAGCAATTTCTGAAGTCCACTGCAGTGCCCCCTAGGGTGCCCAGTTGGTGTCTTGGCATGTCAGGGGGACCAGTGCACTACGAATGCTGGCTCCTCCCATGACCAAATGGCTTGGATTTGGTCGTTTCTGAGATGGGTGTCCTCGGTTTCTGTTATCACCGAAAATCGGGGACGACCATCTCTAAGGACGACCATCTCTAAAGTCGACCTAAATTTCATGATTTGGGCATCCCCGACCGTATTATCGAAACGAAAGATGGATACCCATTTTGTTTCGATAATACAGGTTTCCCCGCCCCTTTGCCGGGATGTCCTGCGAGGACGTCCTCAGGAAAACTTGGGTGCCCCTTTTGATTATGCCCCTCTATATGGGTCAATATATGACCTCATGTGCACCTTTCTTTAAATTAGTCACCTTATTTTCTAACTCCTCTTATTCACTTACCTATCTATAAGTTAATCATCTCTCGGACCTCACGTGCAACTTTCTTTAAATTAGTCACCTTAATTTCTAACTCCTTTTACTCTCTTACCTCTCTATATGTTCCATCTTTGCTTATACTCTACACTGTCAATTAAAATGTTCTATTATGAATTGTGTTGACATTGCAAGTAGTATACTATGGGCCTGATTTTCAAAAGAGATCGCCGGCCATCTTCCGACATAAATCGGGAGATGGCCGGTGATCTCCTGAAGTTGGCCAAATCGGTATAATCGAAAGCCGATTTTGGCCGGCTTCAACTGCGTTCCGTCTCGGGACTGGCGAAAGTTCAAGGGGGTGTGTTGGCATGATAGTGAAGGCGGGACAGGGGCGTGCGTTGAGATGGCCGGCTTCACCCGATAATGGAAAAAAGAAAGCCGGCCTTCACAAGAATTTGGTCCGCTTTATTTGGACCCTTTTTTTTCAGGTCTAAGTCCCACAAAACTGCCTGAACTGACCAGATGACCACCGGAGGGAAACGGGGATCACCTCCCATGACTCCCCCAGTGGTCACTAACCCCCTCCCACCCTTAAAAAAACAACTTTAAAAACTTTTTTTGCCAGCCTCTATGTCAGCCTTAAATGTCATACTCAGGTCCATCGCGACACTATACAGGTTCCTGGAGCAATTTTAGTGGGTGCAGTGGACTTCAGGCAGGCGGGCCCAGGCCCATCCCCCCTACCCTTTACACTTGTGGTGGTAAATGGGAGCCCTCCAAACCCCCCCCCAAACCCACTGTACCCACATGTAGGTGCCCCCCTTCACCCCTTAGGGCTATGATAGTGGTGTATAGTTGTGGGGAGTGGGTTTTGGGGGGCTCAGCACCCAAAGTAAGGGAGCTATGCACCTGGGAGCTATTTTTATTTATTGTTTTACTTTTTAGAAGTGCCCCCTAGGGTGCCCGGTTGGTGTCCTGGCATGTGAGGGGGACCAGTGCAATACAAATCCTGGCCCTCCCACGACCAAATGCCTTGGATTTGGTCGGGTTTGAGATCGCCGGCTTCGGTTTCCATTATGGGCAAAAACCGAGGCCAACCATCTCAAACTCGGCCATCTCTGATATTTGGGCGGCCCCAACTGTATTATCAAAAAAAAAGATGGCCGGCCATCTTTTTCGAAAATATGGTTGGCTCTGCCCCTTCACGGCACAATACTCGGAGATGGCCGGTGCCATTCGATTATCCCCCTCTATGCCATACTTTGTATTGCTATTTGAATATTTTTACCGCTATAATTGTCTATTCCTTCAAAAAGGCGGTAAATAAATTCTAATAAATCCCAATAAATAAATAATTAAATAAATATATTAATTTTAGCTGTACAGCTAATTGGCAGTGGATATAACCAGCTATCCGCTAAGTACTAACCAGCAATATTCAGCGGGTGATAACTGGTGATCTCCTGCTGAATATTGCCAGATAGCCGGTTAAGTGCCATTTAACATAGTAACATAGTAGATGATGGCAGAAAAAGACCTGCATGGTCCATCCAGTCTGCCCAACAAGATAAACTCATATGTGTATACCTTACCTTGATTTGTACCTGCCTTTTTCAGGGCACAGACTGTACAAGTCTGCCAAGAAGTATTTCCCGCCCCCCAACCACCAGTCCCGCCTCCCATCACTGGCTCTGGCACAGACCGTATAAGTCTGCCCTCCACTATCCTCGCCTCCCAACCATCAACCCCTCTTCTCCCACCTGCTCCGCCATCCAATTAAGTGCCATTTAACCAGCCAGGAGCCATTCCTGGCTGGTTAAATAGTTTTAAATATTGGGGGATATACGTATAGCTCAGCAGTTTAAATTAGGATAACATTTTTACCTTAAACCGTTTAATTCTATGGATAGCAGTTGAATATCATCACTGAAAATTCCTGGATAGAAGAGTTAGGGGGGAAGTTATCAACACGGGCTACCAGTGAGATGGGTTATTTTAATGTTAACCCAGGTAGTAGCTAAGTCTCATGTATAAAACGGGACTTATGCTAAAATAGCATGAGTTAGTGATAAAATAACCCCTCTCAACGGTAGCCAATGTTGATAACATCCCCGTTATATGATTAATGGCCACTGCTAAATATATAAGCCTCTTTGAATATCTGTCCCATAAAAACATCACATCAAGTACAATTTGAGTCAGTAAGTTATTATTATTACATAGGTTTAGTTGATGCCTCTGCTGAGAAAGAAAATAAAAAAGTGGCTCAGCCAGTGCTATCATAACCAGGCCATCTGTTGTAGAAATACCAAGGGTTATAGATTCAGGAAAGCTTAACACTTCAGAAAAATATTTTTCATGTATTCCAAATGAGATAATAGCTGAGAGGCCCTTTTACTAAGCTGCGTATGGCTCTACTCGCGCCCAACGCATGCTGAAATTGAGTTACCGCCTGGCTACCGTGTGGCTCTTGAGGTAATTTCATTTTTGGAATGTGTCTAATACGTGCACCCAAAACCCGTGCCTACACTACTGCAAGCTATTTTTCAGCGTGCCTTTGTAAAAGGACCCCTGAGTCTTTGGAAACTTCACAAACTTCACGATCTTGGCTCTCAAACATTTTATTTTAAATGTATATAACCAGTTCAATCTAGGTCTGTACATTTTATAACCTTTCAAATGTTTTTAACTTTTTGGATTTCCACACACACATTTTGCTCCACCTTTTCTTTGCATTGCTTTTATGACCCACCACATCTACTGTGAAGCTCTTTTCAAAATCTGAACATGAATGAACAAACAGGAGATGGGTCCCTAGCAGAGGTAACCAGCAGAAGAGAAGGAATCAAAATAAGTACCTAAGCCGCACTGAGCCTGCCATGAGTGGGAAAGCGCGGGGTACAAAAAAAAAAATTGTGCTTTGTCCCTAGCAGAAGTGAAATTTCATTGGAAACAAAACTGAATTTTTTTAAAACAAAATTTATTGTTTTCTTTCATTTTTAGGAAGAAACAAACACACAAAAAGAAGAAAACTGCATTTTCCCCACCACCCAAATTCTCCATATATTGCCTAGTCAATATTCTTCATGAGGCAAGAGCTATATCGCCAGTGGCTCTTGACCCAATCCCACAGTAGTAGAAAATGATACTGACTGACAAGAGGTTGGTATAAACAAATTGTCTTTGGTTTGTATCTGGCTGCTATTCTTATCCTCTGCACTCTGATATACACATTAAGATCTATTAATTTATTTTGCTGGTAGCTCAACCAAAAAGCGACAGCATAACCTTTGGCTATCAGGCTCCATTTTTCTGGAATTCTCTTCTCTATAGTGTTAAAACTAAGGATCACTGTGTTACAGGAGAACAGTGATAAATACATTTGCCCTAATTCATGATACTGCACCTTCAGTTTGAGCACTTCTCACATTGGCACAGTTTGTATACTTCACTCCCAATATGCGGGGGAGGGGGGCAGCGTATCTTCACTTTTACCCAAAACACAAGGATTGCTTTCTTAATTAAAAGGACCATTACTAGGATAAAGCACCTTTTAAATTCTGGAATTTCCCCCTGCACCAAAAGATCTTCATCTTCCAAAAGCAAGGCTCTTATCTGGTTTCATACTTTTAAGTGTGGTTTGAAGTTTGAATGAGTCTACACCTATATAGTATGTTGACTGCAGAGGATTTTTATCACATGCCTGAGCTTGGATTTGTCAATATTTATTGCTGTTCAATAAAATTTATATTTAAAAAAATTATCATTACTTATGCCTAGTTTAGATCTAATTAAAGACCCTACTTTTTTTGCAGGGCTGGGCGCCACACTTGCCCTCTGCTCTCTCAGCAATGATGTACCTTTTCTGATGTTTTAAGATTTTGAACTACACTTGCTCTGATCCTTTCCCCTTATTGTAACTTCTAGCAGAATTGCTCATATAAGCTTATGTTAGTGTTTTATGTTCTCTCTCTTATGCTCTGATTTTTCATTCACTTTTTGATTTTAATTTATGTATTTCTTTTAGCAGTGTTGATGTTGTTGGGAAAATGGTATAGCAAATCATTAATCTGAATTATGTAATGAATATCTGCAGTACCAAAAGTGGCATATTTGTGTCTAAGAGCAGGGCCCTGGAAATGAGAAAAGGACCAGAGTCTTTCAGCAGTAGCCAGTTGACAATCCTTTAGCAATTAAGACAGTCTGAAAGGACAGCCTGCGTGCTGGAAGAGGGACATATTTAACCCGCTGAGACAAAAGACAGAAAGCAGATTGGGAGCACAGCCAAAGGATGTAAGCTGACCTGGAGTAGAGAGGGCTGCAGACAGTGGCGTTCCTGGGGGGGGGGGGGGGCAGTGGGTGCGGTCCGCCCCAGGTGTACGCCATTGGGGGGGTGCCAAGCACTTGTCGGCTCCGCTCATTCCGTGCTCCCTCTGCCCCGGAACAGGTTACTTCCTATTCCGGGGCAGAGGGAGCATGGAACGAGTGAAGCCGACAGGCGCGCGGCACCCCCCCCCCAGCAGATAAAAATACACCGGGGTGGGGGGGGGCGCATCGGCGATCCGCCCCAGGTTTCAGCCGCCCTAGGAACGTCACTGGCTGCAGAATTTTCAACCACATCATTAACTACACAAAGAGCATTAAAAAACTGACTGGATACTACTATAGCACAGTGTGGAAAAGATCTTTGGACTACACTTGAAGGAAAAAAAGTACCCCCTAATACATTTATATTAAAAATACCTTTTATTTTAGGCATGCACATTAAGTTCACATGGAGGGGCATAATCGAATGGGGACGACCATCTCTAAGGGTGTCCATCTCTAAGGACATTCCGGAGAAGGGGCGGGGAAACCCGTATTATCGAAACAAGATTGACGTCCATCTTTCATTTCAATAATATGGTCGGGGACGCCAAATTTCAACATTTAGGTCGACCTTCGAGATGGTCGACCTTACAGATGGTCGTCCCTGGTTTTCGGCCATAATGGAAACCGAGGACGCCCATCTGAAAAATGACCAAATCCAATTGATTCACATGTGCAAAAATGTTCTTGGACACATACAGGGCAAAAGTCTATATGTGGCACACAAAAAAAAAGAATGCTAAGCAAGTTAGCGCCATTTATAGAACAGTGTCTAGCACCAGGATCCATGCCTAACATTTAGGCGCAAGGATTTACACCAGCTGAAGCCTGGTGTAAATCCCTGTGCCTAAATTAGGGGCAGATCAGACATATTCTGTAACAGTGCATGCAAATTCCTGTAATGTCCATGCCCTACCCATGCTCCTTTTCAGATCCGAATATCTTATAGAATTATGCCTAATAGGATGTGTGTGTAAATTCTAATTATGCTTATTAGTGCACAGTTATCAGTGCTAAATAGCTTATTACTCAATGAAAGAGTGTGTGTGCCCAAATTTGCATGCCTTTTTTTGGCCAAGCATACCCTTTACTTCTTTTGGTTGTTTAAAGACAGTCTTCCTTTCCTTCCCCCCCCCCCCCCCCCCCCCCTCATATTCAGCCGGCAGCGCTTTTGCTGTCCACCACCGACGTTAAACCTGGATATTCAAAGCTGTGCCGTGTCTGGGGCCGGCATTGAATATCCAGTTTCATTTTTGACCATGGTAACATAACTAGTTAAGCCAATATTCAGTGCTAACCGGTTAAGTGCTTAGGGCCTTATTCTATAAAGATTACGCACCTAAATTTTCGCTCCTAAATTTATGCTTCTAAATTACAAGCATGATCTATTTTGGAGTATAGAGTATGCTCGTAATTTAAGGGCATAACTTATGCTCATAAATTTAGGAGCATAACCTTTATAGAGTAAGGCCCCTAGCAGTTAAAGATAGGCCTGCTAGTTATGCGACCTATATTAACCGCTAAACATAGCCAGTTTGGTGCTGAATATCCACACCTAACCGGCTATGTCGTGCGATATAACTGGTTAGTCACTAACTGTGGATATTCAGCAGGAGATAGCCAGTTATCTCCCACTCAATATTCATGGTTAGGTACTGAAATGCTATTTAACTGGCCATGAGCCATTCCTGACTAATTAAGTAGTATTCAATATCAGGCCCTGTATGCTTGACTATATCTAAGAAGTTGCTATTCCAGTGTTTGACAATATTGTTTTGGCTGTTACCCCATAATAGTGGCCAAATAAAAGTGTGTGAACCCCTCCTCCCAGAGGTGCAGCATAATGATGCGCCTATGTAGAACCCACCCAAGTTGTGACCCAAAACGTGAGTTTTGTGGCCCCCTTTTGGGGTTCATGACCCACAGTTTGGGAAGTTCTGTGATATTCCTTAGTGTCTGGACTAGGGAGATACAGTATGTCACAGAAAAAAGTGCAATCTTAGCTTATGAAGTTAAGGTCCAGATGGCAAGCCCTTGATCCATAGCCCAGAGAGCTATGGTGGATGAGTCTCCAGCAAAGCAGGGGATATAAGATATCGAGGCAAGGTAGAGACTAAAAGGGAGTGCAGCAGAAACAAGGTACTGGATCAGGGTACACAGGGACAAAACAGCACCTCAGAGATTTAGGCACTTGCCCATGTGTCAAGCATCTCAGGAACCCACTCACACCCTGAAGCTGAAAGCATCTTAGAAACCCACTCACGCACTGAAAATGACTCTGGAACCCACTCATGCACTGAAACTGAAAGTGTCTTAGAAACTCGCTCACACACTGATGCTGAAAGCATCTCAGGAATCCACTTACACAGTGAAGTTGAAGCGTACAGGAACACACTCACACAAGATGCTGAAGCGTACAGGAACCCGCTCAAACAAGATGCTGAAGGCGTCTCAGGAAGCCACAGAAGGAAATGAAACCACTACAGGCAGCTAATGATGCAGAAGCCCTGAAGTCCTGCAACCTGAAAGTTAAATACCTAGCCAAAGGTGTCAGCACAGTGTCTTGATGTGGTGTAGGAGCGTGCCCTCAAAGGGCCTGTGGAACTTTCAGGAGCATCGGGAAGAGCGCCTACCAGCACTCAGAGATAGCAGACGACAATGGCCTGGAGTCACAGTAGGACCGAGACACATGATTTGTCAACTCATCTCTAGTTTGAGGTCACAATTACCTTTAAACAAGAACAAATCTCACTATATATTGCCCTCATAATAATCTCAAAACATCCCCATTATGTACACAGTTTGGAAACTTTACTTCAGTGACGTTTCAAGGTAACCTTCTGCTTTGGTTGCTCATTTCATTGCACTGCATAGTTTCTGCAGCTCCTGGAGAACACTTTTTTTTTTATTTTTAGAGAAGCCTCTATTTGCTGACTCTGTTCTGAAAGCAACACTCAGGAGATGCGATTAGCAGTCACTTGTTTCAGTAAACAGTGAATGTAGCATATGCCTCTCAAGTAATGTGTATCCAAACATACAATTTACAAATAATTAACATCATGTTAATTAGTCACATTAATTTATGCCACTTTGTGGAATTATTTCCTCAGAGGCTTTAGGAATGTTGCCAGCAGTTTGAGCCAAGGACTCTGCAAATGTGCTTGAAGTAACTGTTGTGACACACAGCTTGAATAAGAGGCAGCTAGGGACCATTAAGTTGGTTGAACATCACTGTTTGTTAGATGCTGAGAAGACATCTTACGTTTTGCAGGAGGGGATTTCATTTGTGTAAGTGTCTTTCCTTCCCTCCTATTTTTAACAAGTAAATGTGGGACATAACATATCAAGGCTTCTATTAAAATGAAATGACTACCCAAATTATTTGTGTGTAAAACAGTTAAGGAAACTGTTCCATCTGTGAACCCCACCCGTGCTTAGTAAAAAAAAGCCTTTGGTGAGGTTTTAGGTCTAACTTGAAGAAGGAAGCTGATGCCTTGGATGTAACGGGGTAAAGGGTGATAAAGGGCTAGAATCCAAAGCATTTGAATGATTAAACAAGACACACTAGAAGGGTGATTTGGTATGGAGAAACTCTTTTTCCATGACCCAAAGAATGAAACAGTTATTTGCTAGATGGTTTCTGTGTACTGTTTATTTTAATAGTCAATTTACACCAGATGGTTGTAGCTTCAAGAATGTGAATAATAGTCAAATGTCGGGTTTGCCAAAGATGTACTGTGATAAATGAAGATATGTGGTTGCTACTTGTCTGTTTGGAAAATTTCCAATAGAAAAGACTGGAAAACAGATATTTTAGACCATATAGGAAGCAAAGTTCATCTGCCTTCTCCATTGCTAGCATTCTCTCCACCTTCACTCCCACCTGTACATGAGAATTCATTCCCCTAGAACAGTGGTCCTCACTTGGGATATCACAACACACTGGTGTATTGCAAGGTCCTTGAAAGTGTGTCACAGGTTTTAGTGCAGTGACATATGCAGGGCTCTTGAAGCATAGGGCCTTATAGCTCATAGGTCCTGTCCCCAACCCAGACTTCCTGTACTGGAGGGTGCAAGATCAGCAGACCCTAAGAGCATGCACATCCTTAAGGTCCTGCACTACCTTGCAAATGCTCTCAGTGTCTGCCAGACTCACTCCCTCCGCCACAGGAAGTTTGTGATGGGGCAGGGCCATCAGACGTTGAGCACAGGCACAGGTGCAAGGATCAGCACTGCCTTTACTTTCACGTTGGCAGCAGCTGCTGTAGCAAAGGTGAAGAAAAGTGAGATGAGCACAGTGTTGGACTTAGGTGCAAGAGAACAGAGGGTGAAATTCTGGGTGGGGTAGTGAGGAAGAGATGCTAGATAGGGAAGAGAGGGAAATGGATACAAGGGAGGAGAAGAAATGGGGGATTCTAGACATGAAGTGGGAAAGGAAGGGTAGATGCTGATTATGGTGGGGGGATGGAATAGGAACAAAAGAGGGGGAAGGTTCTGACTATGGTGGAGGGAAGGAGAAGAAGGGGAAAGAGAGGGTGAGATGCTGACTATAGGTGGAAGGGGAGAGGAAGAAGCTGCACTATTGGGGGAAGAAAGGAAAAGGGGTGAAGTTGCACTGCTGGGTAGGGGAAGGGAGGAGTAGTAGGGGTGGATAAGAGAGAGAGAAAGAGAGAGAGAGGCAGGGAGGTAAGATAGGGAGATGTTGGACCATAGGGGTGGAGGAGGGGGAGGGGACAAGGAGAAGGTAGGCTACATGTGTGGATGAACAGATAGGGAGAAGAGATGCTGGGTATAAGGGTGTAGGGAGGGAGAGGGAGGGGAGATGCAGGACATCATGAAATCATGAGAGATCCCACAGGAGTTGTCAAGGAGATGAGTGAAAGGAGTATGGTGAGTACAGAGGTTAGAGGTGTGATAATGGGGAGTAGTTGAAAGACAAAAGAATAGGAGTCCACAAAACGAGTGAAACAGGAGAAATGGAAGAACTAAGGGGTGAGAGGAGACAATGGAAAGTTGATAGGTAGGGAAAAGTAAAAAGAATATAGAGAAGTGAAGCATGAGAGGGTAAACATTTTGTGGACAGACTGCCAGTATTGAAAGAAGAAATATATCAGAAACAGATGTAGTGAGGGAATGGAAGAAGACAGAAGGAAAGAGAAGAAATGACAAATGGACAGCAGCCACTGCAAAGAGTTAGCAGAAGACACACAGGAAAGTAGAAAACGGGACCAACATGCTTGAAAAAATAAAATACCCAGACAGCAAAGGTAGCAAAAAATGCTTCTGCCTAAACTTTAAGAACTATATATCCAGTTAGGCTAGTGTTCTAGAAAGGAAAATAGGTACCTACATTTCTTTATAGAATAGGCTCCTACCTGGTGCCTTCCAAGCACCTAATTTTAGGAGTCCTTTTATAGAATTCTCAATTTCCAGAAGTGGCAGTGACTACAGAAGAGATAGAAGACTGAGCAAAAGAAGAATGACACAAGCCAGGAGAAGAATGAGGCACATCTTAAAAATAAAACAAAACCCAAAAAACAATACAATCACTCAACCTTCTCATTGACCAATAAAGTCTGTGACTAATAACAAAGAAGGTAGCATAGATCCATCTAACCTCTCAATTTTCCCTATGCCATGAATTAGATTAAAACTGTAACTCTAACTGCTTTAACCTGTTTTATACCTACCCTATAAAATCTCAAGTAGGATTCATACTTTCTCAGGTTTTCTTCACACCTACATTTTAAAGGCCCTCTCCAAGTAACTCCCCTGCTGATTTAATAATTGATATCCCAGCTCATTCCTCTGCTACCTAGGGTTCACCTGAGCCCATTTTTATGGAGCCAGTTCATCCATAATATCTTTAAAGAGCTCATACCAGATTTAAACTTGCTTCTCCTGTAATATCCCAACCAAGTCATACAATTGCACAGTAACTTGCTCTATCATATCTCACTGTACCAAGAACCAATTATGTACCACTGTAGTTAATGGCAAATTTGAAACTCAGCTAACAGGGATCAACATATGGCATGTGATGAGACAATGGTCTGATCATAAAATTGGAATCATTCCTAGGTTTCCAGTAATACTAACAAGACACTCAAGGATGAACATTAGATCCAAAATATTGCCACCCACATGAGCTGGATGGACCACCAATTGCTGAAACTTCAGATCCCTCAAAATTGAATAGCAATTTATGTTTCTCCTGGCACATATTCCCTAGAAAGTGGATATTCAAGTCACCCAAAAACTATGAACTGTTGTCATTTCAAATCAGTGCCAAAACTAAATGTTGCTAGAGCTCTTAGCACCCAAGAGCTTGGTCCTGGAGCTTTATGAACCAAGACTAGTGCTGGCAGTGCTAGATTGAACTCTTCACCGACAAACATTCACATCCAGGCACACATAAAGATTCCATCAGTTCAAAAGCCAAGGTACAATGAAATATTAAGGAAATTTCACTACCTCTTTTATTCTCCCTTACTACGTGGTGATATCCAAAACCCAGAAGAAAGGTTTGATCCAAACACACTGTCAGGCTTATTTTCGAAAGAGAAGGGTGCCCATCATTTGACACAAATCACAAGTTGGGCATCCTTCTCACAGGGTCACCCAAATCGGCATTATCGAAAGCCGATTTTGGCCGTCCTCAACTGCTTTCCGTCACTGGGACAACCAAAGTTCATGGGGGCATGTCGGAGGCGTAGCGAAGGCGGGACTTGGATGTGCCTAACACTTGGACGTCCTTGACCCATAATCAAAAAAAACAAGGACGTCCCTGACGAGCACTTGGGCGCTTTCACCCGGACCTGTTTTTTTTATGACCAAGCCACAAAAATGTGCCCTAAATTACCAGATGACCACCGGAGGGAATCGGGGATGACCTCCCCTTACTCCCCCAGTAGTCACTAACCCCCTCCCATCCTCAAAAAAAATTTAAAAATATTTTTCCAGCCTCTATGCCAGCCTCAAATGTCATACCCAGCTCCATGACAGCAGTATGCAGGTTCCTGGAGCAGTTTTAGTGGGTGCAGTACACTTCAGGCAGGCGGACCCAGGCCCACCCCCCCACCTGTTACACTTGTGGTTATAAATGTGAGCCCTTCAAAACCCACTGTACCCACATGTAGGTGCCCCCCTTCACCCATAAGGGCTATGGTAGTGGTGTACAGTTTTGGGGAATGGGTTTTGGGGGGCTCAGCACACAAGGTAAGGGATCTCTGCACCTGGGAGCAATTTCTGAAGTCCACTGCAGTGCCCCCCTATGGTGCCCGGTTGGTGTCTTGGCATGTCAGGGGGACCAGTGCACTAATAATGCTGGCTCCTCCCACGACCAAAGGGCTTGGATTTGGTCGTTTCTGAGATGGGCATCCTCTGTATCCATTATCTCCAAAAATCGGGGACTACCATCTCTAAGGACGACCATCTCTAAGGTCGACCTAAATTTGGCGATTTGGGTGTCCCCGACCATATTATTGAAACGAAAGATGGATGCCCATCTTGTTTCAATAATACAAGTTTCCCCGCCCCTTTGCTGGGATGTCCTGCGAGGACGTCCTCAGGAAAACGTGGGCGCCCCTTTCGATTATGCCCCTCCACGTATCCTTCCCTCATCTGTCTTTCAGAAGCAGAGAATATCCAACACCATATTTGTAATGAAGTCCCCCATCTGAGTGGATTTATTAACCACAGAGCTGACATCTAATAGCCCAAATTCTATCTGCTTTGACTGTGCACCATATAACCCTTTGCTTTCCTGTAATGATATAAACATAGGCTTCCCCCTTTCTAAAGCACCCTCTTTCTTTCCCACCATTTGTCTTACTTGTTCAGGGAATGACCTCCCTAATTCCTCCAGTGGAGTGTTGCCTAGTGCATGCATTTTTCTGAACTCTAGAAGTCCCAGGTATCAGGTGTAAATCTCGGTGTGGATGTTTTTGGAAATAGACCTGCATTCCCCTTCTTGAAATGGGAAATGCATGCTTATTTTTTAAACCTGCCCTAGCCCTGTCCAAATCATGCCCAGATCATGCCCTCATGCCATGTGCACATTTTAAACTTTTACGTGGAAAGCTATCAATGTGGGATACTCTTAAGGTGTGTTATTTTACTGTTAACAGAAATACAGAAGAACAAAAACCTCGCAGAAATAATCACACTCGGGAGACAGTGAAGGTGACACAATAAAACAATGATGCAGTATGGTCTAGAACATTTATTGGTCAGCAAGAATAACTCGATTCAACAAGGCCATGTTTCGGCCCAATGACCTGCCTCAGGAGTCTATACACAAGAACATTAAAATTACAACAATGAATGAAAACAATGAAGATGAAAAAAAATATATAAAAAGAGCATTAAAATGTCAACAATGAATGAAAACAATATGCACATAAATATCATAATATTATAAAAATTTAATGCTGACTTATGTACATCTAAAATGCAAATAAACATGGAACCTATATATATGTGCAGATGATGTCCACATAATAATTCCAGATGTAGATGGGCTGGCAATACTTATAGATTACTTGGCAATAGCTTTATGTTGATACAGATTTGTATGAGAGACAGCTATCTTAAAAGTATCCAGGAAAATCAAAAAATTCTCGAGGTGGGGGGAATCAAAATTCAGATCCCATATATTAACCCTTGAGTACGTTTATTTGGCTTTTAATATACTACCATTCAGTTAGCAAGACAGTTTACAATAAGCTAAAGAAACAATAAAACAACTCCATAAACAAGATAGGAAAGGGAAGGGTGAAAGAGGCTTAGTTAAGAAAGAGCTATAAAATCAGAAGGAGACAATTACACATTGTCAGTACAAGTGCCCTCCCTTGGCTGCACCATTGCAGGTCTTTGAAAACAGATGGGTCTTATGAGATACCTTGAAATTGGAGTACGAAGTGTCAAGTTGAAGTTGTGAAGCAAGGGCTAAGGAGAAAGAATGCTGCAAAGTGTGTAAATTCATGCCATGCAGAACTAAGAGGGAGCACTACAAGGTGGAAGCCTAAAGAAGAATGAAGGAAGTGAGAGGAGAAAGGAAGGGCCAGAGATGTAAAGTGCAAAGCTTTGCGTACAAGTATATGTAGCTCAAATTGAATCCAAAATGGATGTCAAATGAACAGAGGGGTAACATGATCAGAGTATCTGAGTGGCTGTATTTTGAACTGCTCCCAGACATTTAAGGAGAGAGCTTGGGAGACCAGCATAGATCACACTGGAGAAGTTGTGACGGGAAGTGATGGTTGTGAATAGGAGGGATAGTTGAGAGGGAGTATCAAGAAGGCAGCGAATGGAGTTGAAGTTTTGTAGAGCTAAGAAACGCCAGACTATTGAGAGTGAAGAATGTGTGAGGTTTCAACATGTTGGAGTAGTTGATTGATCACTGCTTTTCCCAGAAGTTTGGATAGAAAGGGGAGTTTGAACAGTGGTCTCTAATTTGAGGGGGCTGGAAGGATCGAGGGAAGGCTTCTAGGATAGGACATACAAGAGCACAATTACAGAGAGATGGAAATTCACCTTTTTGAAGACTGCAATTTTAGTGGCGCAGTTGCTTGTGTTGCAGAGGGCAGCGGACTGAATCTGGGTCCCTGATGAAGATCCCTTCGAAACTCTGCAGAGTTGGACATTATATGGATTTTGCCTACGTCACAAGAACACATTTGGAAGAATTTCTACAAACGTCGCGTGAGGATTGTAATGGCTACCGGGTGTAGTGTGCACACTCGACAGCCTTAAGATATATGTGCCTTATATAAATTTTGCATTAGTATGGAAGCAGCATTGAATTCAATTTAGGAGCATTTCAGCCCATTTCAGTTCAGTTCAGTAATAATTTTCTATACTCTAGTATAGCATCACGATTTAGTGATATACTTTCATAACTACAGAGTATATAGATGTGTAATCAATTTATTTTGATGTTTGTGAGAACTACATCATACAATAGAGAGTAAGAACAGTGTCAATGGTGGGAATTTCTCTCAGTATTGTGCTGGGAGGTTATGAAAATCTAACTTTACATCCTTAAGATGTTAGAGTTATTTGTATGATAGAGTGTATGAGTTGTTGTTTGGGTTGGAGAGTATGAGTACTTTATTATTTATGAGTGCTTTATTAAGAAGGACATGAGTAAGGTTCAATTATTTTGTGACAATTTGTTTTTTTATAACTGTCATTTAATTTTGGCATTGTGTTATTGAGTGATGTGGTTTTGTAATTTATGCTGTATTTGGCACCACAGTTGATATTGGGAGCACTGGATGTGCTTGTATTCACATTCGGAGATTTTCAGTAATTGAGAAACATATCCACCCTCTAGGAAGTGCCTTTGACCTTAGGGTGGCACTCTGCCTGGGTGAGTTATTACTCTGAGAATTTCTCCTATTTCACCTATTATTAATTATTTATCATCTACATTATTTTATTTGTCTAATATTGACTCTTTCTCATGTCCTTCTTGATTTGATTAAACCCTGGTTTGTTATATTTCATTTGTTTGACCATTTACCAGTGGTTATTATTGGGATTATATATTCTTATTAGTGCTATTCTGCACATACCTACTTAATTTACATAGTGCATATTTATAAGTCTGTATGATCCTGGATAATACACTTTCTTTTGAATCCCATGTACAAATGTTAACAACCAAGGTATTTAGATTACTTTGGAAATTAAGAATATGAAATTGTTTTTCAGGGTTGATGTGTTCCGATCGATTGTACAGACATTGCTGTTGGCACACGTGAAGGGGCATAATCGAATGGAAACGTCTATCTTCATGGGTGTTTATCTCTGAGAACGGGTCCGTGAAGGGGCGGACTGAACTGTATTTTCGAAAAACATGGACGTTTATCTTTTTTTGAGCTGGGCGTTTTAGTTTTTCAGCGATAATGGAAACCGAAAGCGCCCAGCTCAAAAACGAATAACTCCAAGACATTTATTCGTGGGAGGGGCCAGGATTCATAGTGCACTGGTCCCCCTCACATGCCAGGACACCAACTGGGCACCCTAGGGGGCACTTTAAAAAAAACAAAAACAAGGTAAAACAGCTCTCAGGTGCATAGCACCCTTCCCTTGGGTGTTGAGCCCCCCAAATCCCCCTCAAAACCTACTGCCCACAAGTCTACACCATTACTATAGCCCTAAGGGGTGAAGGGGGGCACCTACATGTGGGTACAGTGGGTTTGGGGAGCGGTTTGGAGGGCTCCCATTTACCAGCACAAGTGTAACAGGTGGGGGGGATGGGCCTGGGTCCACCTGCCTGAAGTCCACTGCACCCCCTAATAACTGCTCCAGTGACCTGCATACTGCTGCCAGGGAGGTGGGTATGACATTTGAGGGTGAAAATAAAAAGTTGTGAAACGGCATATTTTGTGGTGGGAGGGGGTTTGTGACCACTGGGGGAGTCAGGGGAGGTCATCCCCGATTCCCTCCAGTGGTCATCTGGTCATTTAGGGCACTTTTGGGGGTCTTATTCGTGGAAAAACGGTCCAGGAAACGTGCCCTAAATTCTCGCTAAAAACGCATATTTGTTTTCCATTATCGGCGAAAGGCGCCCATCTCTGATCGGCCAATAACCACGCCCCCAGTTCCGCCTTCACCACGCCTTCAATACGCCCCCATCAACTTTGTCCGCATCCATGACGGAGTGCAGTTGAAAACGTCCAAATTCGGCTTTCAATTATACCGCTTTATTCGTTTTTGTGAGATAAACGTCTACCTCCCGATTTGGGTCACAATATAGGCATTTTTCTATTTCGATTATAAGCAGGCTAGACTACTGTGATATCACTTATGTTGGTTGCACAATAGCCATTCGAAGATGACTACAAGTATTACAAAATATGGCAGCTCGTTTGATTTATAAAGTGTTAAAGTTTGAGACTGCTAAACCACTGCTTCAAAATCTTCATTGGTTACCAGTTGAGGCATGTTCTGTCTTTAAATTATGCTGTTTTTTTTAATTCTTCATGGTTTAGGCCTAAAGTATATGATGTCTTTACTTTTAGTACTTGATAAGAATTATGAATGTAGTTCTCTACAGTTCTTGAGTTCACAATTCCCCTCGCCTCAAAGGGTTACATATAAAATGGAGTTAGAAAAGTCCTTTTCTTACCAAGCTGCCAAGTGGTGGAACAAATTACCACATTACATAAGCCATTAATTTAATTATATGATGTTATGGCAAATTTTAAAAAGTTGGCTTTTTCTGAAGTTGGTGTTATCTTAAATATAGTTGTAATACTGAATAGTTGTAATATAGAGCTGTTATGTTTTTAGGGTTATGGCCTGTCTTGTCTTGTTTGTAACTGTGCAGATTCATTTATTGGTTTCTGCAGTATATAAGTTTCAAGTGTAATGTAATGGGGGGGGGGGGGGGGATGCACACACAGGAATGGATCATGGCAGGACATTGGCGGGGATCCCACTTACATGAGTAGCTTATAGAATACTGTAAGCTACACATGCACCTTGGGGGTGATTGTGTCTGATTACCTTAAGGTGGCCACAAAGATATGAAGAGAAAGAGTGGGAGGTTGACCACGGATACCAAAGACTGGAACAATGTACTTGAAAATAAAAAATGTTTATTGGAAAAATGACTCGACACAAACGTTGTGTTTCGGCCGCTAGGCCTGCATCAGGAGTCTACAAAGAAATATATATGTATAAGAATACCAACGAAATGATGTGTAAAAATATGTATACCAAAATTATAAGAGTAAAATAATATACATATATAGTTGACAATCTGCCTTATTTTCGAAAGAGAAAGACGCCCATATTTCGACCCAAATCGGGAGATGGGCGTCTTTCTCCCGTGGGCGGCCAAATCGGTATAATCGAAAGCCGATTATGGGCATCTTCAACTGCACTCCAGCGCGGAAACTGCCAAAGTTGACGGGGGCGTGTCGGAGGCGTGGTGACGGCGGGACTGGGGCGTGGTTATCGGCCAAACAGAAATGGGCGGCTTTCGCCGATAATGGAAAAAAATAGTCGTTTTTAGCGAGAATTTAGGTCACTTTTTTGGACCCTTTTTTTTCACGAACAAGTCCCAAAAAAGTGCCCTAAATGACAAGATGACCACCGGAGGGAATTGGGGATGACCTCCCCTGACTTCCCCAGTGGTCACTAACCCCCTCCCACCAAAAAAAAAGAACTTTAACAACTTTTTTCCCAGCCTGTATGCCAGCCTCAAATGTCATACCCAGCTCCATCACAGCAGTATGCAGGTCCCTGGAGCAGCTGTTAGTGGGTGCAGTGGACTTCAGCCAGGCGGACCCAGGCCCATCCCCCCCTACCTGTTACACTTGTGCTGGTTAATGCTGAGCCCTCCAAAACCCCCCAAAACCCACTGTACCCACATGTAGGTGCCCCCTTCACCCCTTAGGGCTATGGTAATGGTGTAGACTTGTGGGCAGTGGGTTTTGGGGGCTCAGCACACAAGGGAAGGGTGCTATGCACCTGGGAGCTCTTTTACTGTTTTTTTGTTAATTTGTAAAAGTGCCCCCTAGGGTGTCCTGGCATGTGAGGGGAACCAGTGCACTACGAATCCTGGCCCCTCCCATGACCCAATGCCTTGGATTTGTTCGTTTTTGAGATGGGCGCCTTCGGTTTCCATTATTGCTGAAAACCGATAGTGCCCAGCTGAAAAACGGCCATCTCCTAGGCATTTGCCCCGCACAACCCATCTTTTTTCACAGAAATAGGCGCCCACGGATATAGGCGCCCATGGAGATGGGTGTTCACGTTCAATTATGCCCCTTAATGTAATAACATCAATGCAATAAAACACAGTAGTAAAAAATATATAGAACTATATGTTAAAAACAAATTATGTATATATTTATAGTATAAAGAGATATACAATAATATATATACATGTATATATATATATAATAAACAAAATTAAAAATGAAACAATAAAAAACAATATAACAGCATAAAATGTTTAATAAGTGAAACAAAATATGTAATTGACATTAAAATGCCACAAATTGTATGAATCTATGATGAATACAATATAATAAAAAATGTTAGAGCATAAGAGTATGTTAAAATATATGTAAATAAATGACGAACATTAGAGATGTAGATGATTGCAGAATAGGCTAAACAGCTATGTATAAGCGTACCAAGAAGGACACTGACCTGTATAGACAGAAAACTTCCAATGCCCTGATGTGGTGGAATACCGAATGGTCTTTATACATAGGCTATATCCAATCTCTTGATGGAATGAGTTAGATAATGGTCTGCAAAAATATGTTAGGCATATGGATGATGAAAAACAGTGGAGTTAAAAAAGATGCATATTTGTGCACCCCATATAAAGAAACAGAGTGATGTGTGAAGCAAAGGGATATAAGATGTGTAGGAGAGAATCTGACAAACAGAATAAGTATCGCATTAAAAATAGCGTAGCACAAAATTGCAAAGGAGAAAAACAAAATATATTGCTAAGGGAGCAGATGGGAAATGAACAAAATACAAGGATCGATAAATCCCTTGCAAAGAAACAACAGAAAATGTGTGCGGAGTTAACCAGCATGTGAGGTTACAAAAAAAAAACAAAAAAGATGTTGCCTCAAAGATCTAATGAGAAAAGTAGAAAACAAAAACAGGTGCGCAGGTGAAATCACTTATGAAAAAACAGAAAATGAATACGGTGTTAGACAATATGTGGAGTAGACGAGAGAAAAAACAAAAAAACAAGTATTGGTAAACCACCTACAAAAGAATGACAGCAAAAGTACGCGAAGTTGGATAGCATGTCTACGAATGAAAATGGAACAGGGCATGGGAGACTGCGATAAAAAAAAAACAGTGGGAAAACTTAGTAAATGCAAAGTGGCATGCACAGTGAAATACACTTAGGCAGTGCCCGTAATGGGTCCTGTGAGTGCCAAGGAGTGAAATGAGTGTGAAGACTAATCTTACCTTGAAAAAGACCTTTGGTTTGAAAAGATCGTGTCGGTGAAGATAGACGTTTAGCGTATGCCAAAAGAGAGACGGATAAACAAGAAGTGCATTATAAAGGTGAAATTGGCACCAAAATTTAAAGAATATGACGTGTGATGATGTATGGGAAAATGTAAGTACAAAAAATGAATGAACAACATATGGTCTGATCTATATGCAAATGAAAACACAGATCACAGCAGAATATCTGTAGATACCTTTGGAGTGAAAAAACGAGGTTATAACGGATGATTAAAAATATGCTGTGATGTATGAAAGGTTAAAAAATAAAAATGAAAGAAAATGCTCAGAAAATGCGCTTACAAATGCGCAAATAGAATGGTGGTGCAATTGGGAAGTGGATAGTACTGATAAAGAGTAGCATCAGACAGAAATGGATACCCAACAGTGATAATTAGTGTAACACTCAAACTTAAGGATTTAGTTGGTCAGCAGTGATATGGGAAGGATAAAAAAAAAGGACATAGCAATTCATATCCATATATAATGATATGATAGAGACATTTAAATACCTCAGTGGCATTAATGTACAGGAGGTGAGTCTTTTTCAAATAAAGGAAAACTCTGGAATAAGATGAAGTTAAGAGGAAATAGGCTTAGGAGGAAAGGGTGGTAGAAGCGTGGAATGGCCTCCCAGTGGAAGTCGTGGAGACAAGGACTATGTCAGAATTTAAGAAAGAGTGGCACAAACACATGGGATCCCTTAGGAAAAGGACTAATTAGTGGTTACTGTGGATGGGCAGACTGGATGGGCCATTTGGCCCTTATCTGCCGTCATATTTCTATATTTCACCTGACCCACTTAGGTATTCACACTTATTCCAGCTCTATGGTTGGCATAAGTGCTTGTGCCTACATGTTAGGTATGTTAATACCTCATTATGCTAGTGTTCTGTAAAGGAAAGTGGACACCTACATTACAGAATATATTCCTACCATGTGCCCACAACACACCTAATTCTAGGCACACTGTTACAGAATTGTCCCGTATGGACTAGATTCTGTAAACGATGCCTACATAATCAGTGCATAAAAACAGCGCTTAGCGCTATTCTATTAACGGTGTGTAAACATAGACGCAGTTTATAGAATAGCGCTTAGTGCCAGGAACTTCAACTACATTTAGGCGCAACTATTCACACCAGTGAAAACCTGTTGTAAATCTCCATGCATAAATTAGCCGTGGATCCCCCTAACTCAGGCTTGTCCAACCCACGGCCCACCAAGTGCTTTTTTTCTGGACCTCAGAAGCGTGGCAATTCTTGTGGTGCTTACAGCAGGATTCCTGCTTCCCCACCATGACTTGGCTCTCAAGTAAACCCAAACCTGCGGCACTGTATGGCTCAAGATTGCCAAGAGCTAAGTCGTGGTTGAGAGGCAGTAATCTTGCTGTTTCTTCTGCAGCTGAATCCAGGTGGGAAAGAAACTGGGTGAAGGCTTGGGGGGGGGGGGGGTTACATGAGTGAGACTGGTTGAAGGCTGGTGGGGGATTACATGATTGAGAAAGATTAGGTGAAGGCTGGTAGGGGGTTACACGAGTAAGAGAGAGACTGGGTGAAAACTTGGGACAGGGATGATGTACCATATTTTGTCACTATTTGACGGAACATGTTTGTGTTTTGGCCCTCTGAATGTTACAAAATATAAAAGGTGGTCCTTGATAGAAAAAGGTGGACAAGCCTGCCCTAATTCTATAACAAGCATAAACTGAAGGAACGCCCTCAACCTGCCCTTGCTCCTCCCATGGTTACATCCCCTTTTCAGATCCACACATTAGAATTTACGTGCATCTCTTTATAGAATAAAGTTGCACGCCAATTAGTGCTGATAATTGCCTATTATTGCCCAATTATCAGTGCTGATTGGCTCACTGTTCAATTAAGTTCTGCATATAAATTGAGCCCACACTTATGCATGCAACTCAAAGCACTATATATAGAATCTGGGGATATATGCTTGCTGAAGGGTTCATATTGATGTTTAGACTATATCAGGAATGGGCAACCATGGTCCTCGAGGGCCACAACCCAGTTGAGTATTCGAGATTTCCAGAATAAATATCTGCATGCACTGCTTCATTGTATGCAAACAGATCTCATGCTTATTCATTTTGGAAATCGAGAAAACCCGACTGGGTTGTGGCCCTCAAGAACTGTGGACTATATTTCTATTTCCTGATATATTTATGGGAGTTTTTGGTGACTGTGATTATTATAAGAACATAAGAATTGTCATACTAGATCCATCATGCCCCAGTATCCTGTTTCCCACAGTGGCCAATCCAGGTCATGTATATCTGGCAGGATCCCAGGTTAACTTTGTACCAACTAGAGGACATGTCATCTTACAGTCAACGTCTTTGAACAGTAGAAATTGATGAATCTCCAGAAATCTAAATCAATCAAAATAAACTCAGATTAATATAAAATCTGAGCTAGATTTGAACCCAAGTTGAAAATGCAATTAATTGTCCAAATATGTATGAGTCTAGTATTTTCAGGTACAAATCTGGATTTAAAATAGATCAGAGAAGCATTGTCGAACTGTAGTCTGAAACTTTATTGTTCAGCCTGCAGAGTATATGCACAGCCAAGTTCCAGGAGAGAGACCTTTTGTCCGGTCCTGATTTTAAACTTACATCCCAAAGCAATGTAGTATTTGTAGTCCACTAGCTTCTATTAGTGTCATGGGCCCTTTTGCACCTAGACTTTGCAGCCACTTTTCAAATGGACCTAAGCACACACTTCCCTCCCTGAGGTGTTCTTGGAGCAGGAAGAATCTTACTATGCCAAAAATAGGACACTTAAGAATCTAGCCAGATCGCTCCGCTCATATCAAGATCCCTTTGAAAATGATCTTACCCCATGACATACGACTTGTCATATCTTTCTTTATCCATTTCAGGACCTTATTAATAATGCTTCTCATTACTGCTTTTCATGCATATTTCATATTTTCAGTTTGGAGGCCTTTTACTAATGCCCAATTATGTCAGGTCAATTGCTGCTGCAAGTTGGCGCACCGATGTGCGTCTTGCAATGCATGTAACTGATAGTATTCTATAAGTTGCAAATGTCACTTGCTGGTACACCCAAGGGTGGCCCAAGGCACAATGCTACTACTACTACTACTATTTAACATTTCTAAAGCGCTACTAGGGTTACGCCACCTGAAGCAGAGATGAGATGCCCTCCGCCCCCCTTGGCCCACAGTCTGGCATCTCCCTCCACCCCTTTCCCTGAATTTACCTACTTTTTTCCATTTTCCAAAAGGTGGCAGCCTTTTCTCTCCTGCGGCCCACCTCTGAGGAAAGAGGAAGTTACCTCACAGAGGTGGGCCACAGTACAGAGAAGAAGCTGGTGCTGGCAGCAGTGCAGCGTATGGGAACCGCTGCTGCCGCCGCCTTTTGGAAAATGGAAAAAGAAGGTAAACTTGGGGAATGGGGTGGAGGGAGGAAGGAAGGGGGAGATGCCACTCCAGGAAGAGTGCCGCCTGAGGCTCCCACTTCGGTTGGCCTAATGGTAGGACTGGGTACACCTGTATCATAGTTAAGCACTAACCTCTGAATTCTGTATAGGTCACCCAAAGTTGTGCACACAATTATGGGCAATAATAATCAATTACTGGCATTAACAAGCACTTAATTGGCAGTAATTAGCAGCTACACATGGATCTGGCCTACACCCTATTCTTTAACATGCACACCTAAATTTCATAATGTGCAACTCTAAAGGGGGTGTGGCCATAGGAGAGGCATGGGTGGCTCAGGGGTGTTTCCAGAAATTAGGTGTGATGTTATAGAATATCTGCATTTGCATGCCAACTGCCATCCTTTGGGCGCCATGATTTACACCAGTCTTTTGCAAGTGTAAGTGCTCACTCCCAAAGTTAGGCACAAAATGCCCACTAAGTTAGTGTTCTGTTCAGAGCACCCTTTACTAACTTAGCATGGATCATCCCAGCACCTAACTTTGGGCATCATTTATTGAAATCCTCCCCTATAAAGACTTTGGCACATATTTAATAGTGGCTTTCACTTACTTGCAGAAAAACAAAGTGGGAAGTGGACCAATGACTTCAGGACTTAGAGACTATGGTGGTATGAAAGAGAATAAACTTTATTGTAGACTCGACACAGTACTGTGTTTCAGCCACAGGCCTGCCTCAGGAGTACCTAACAGGATCCTGCCCTGCTAATCGCCTCTCTGGTTCCTTGTTTGCCGCGCGGACTAAGTCGTTCAAATCACAATCTGTGGATTGTGATTGTGTCGAGTCTACAATAAAGTTTATTCTCTTTCATACCACCATAGTCTCGAAGTCCTAAAGTCATTGGTCCACTTCCCACTTTGTTTTTCTGTATTTGCACCTCGTGAGATTTTGTGTTCATCCACTCTGTGGAGAGCCTTCCCCTTTCACTTACATGCATAAATGCCAATTATTGCCACCTCTAATGTGTGTAAGTGTTAGCATTCTATAAACTACGCACACACTTGGCACCTAATGTTAGATCTTGATTGAAGGGAGGAACTTGATGATCAGAATCCCCTGGGTTGGCCGAGCGCATGAAATTGACTACAGACATAAGAACATGTTCTCCTGAAGACGCCAGCATGGTGAAACGTGGCACCGCATAGAGAACGATAACAGCTGATATGAAAGAACTGACTACAAGATATTTTACTGCACCGAAAGCACGGACACACGAACAGCGCCAGCAGCACAGATAAAGAATTAAAGCACATACGGACCTGAAATAAGATAAGTACCACAACGCCTCTACCTTGTACTGAAAAGAGGTTCAAATTATAGAGCAGCGATATATAGAACTGGACTATATCCGTTTAGGAACTGATACAAGGGTAGAACGAAGGAAGGCAGGCAGGGTCCAGTGCAATGATGGGCATGAACTTGTAGTGCTATATGTTGGTTCTGTGGAACATAATAATTTGGCACTTCAACACACTGAGCACTGCAAATTTTTAAAAATAAAAAAATAATGCAATTTGAATGGATAGACTGGTCTAAAGTATAAGAGAGTGATTTAATAATAAAACAGAGGAACTTAGCTTATTGAACCCAGAAACATTTTTTTGACCTAATATTAGATGCCAAGTTGCAGAAAGATGGGGTAAGTGCTTCACACACTTAGGATATGATTGAGATCTACAAAATCCTGAGTGGTATAGAATGGGTAAAAGTGAATCAATTTTTCACTCTTTCATAAAGTACAAAGACCAGGAGACACTCAATGAAATTACATGGAAATACTTTTAAAATGAACAGAGGAAATATATTTTCACTCAGCGAAAAGTTAAGCTCTGGAACTTGTTTCCGGAGGATGTAATAACAGCGGTTAGCGTATCTGGGTTTAAAAAAGGTTTGAACAAGTTCCTGGAGGAAAAGTCAGTAGTTTGTTATTAAGATGGACATGGGAGAAGCCACTGCTTGCCCTGGGATTGGTAACATGGAATGTTGCTACTAAGGGAGTTTTGCCAGGTACTTGTGACATGGATTGGCCACTGTTGGAAAACGGAATTCTGAGCAAGATGGACCTTTAGTCTGACCCAGTATGGTTATTCTTATGTTTTTATAACCCCAGGTTTATTTCAAAAATAAATCAATACATAATTTTCTAGTATAAATTCATCGATTCATAATGACACTGTTTAGAAATCAAGAAGCAAAACTCAAGTTTGTGTATGACAGCTCTTGCTTACCTGTTTTTTTTTTTAATTTTATTAAACTACACTACAGGGAAGAACCAGAAGTTCCTTTTTCCTTATTAAAAATGCAAAAACTGCTTATGCAGCAGCTACAGAAGGCTACTGCTGTTAGCCGATCGTAAGGACATATGGAGATTAAGTGCACAGAGCGCCTGTATCAATGAAAGCATTTACAAGGAAAGGAGTCATTCCATTAACAGCACAGATTCTGTTTCTAATTAAACTTTCATATCCCATTCCTTTGATAAACAATCTTACACTGGTTCTGTTACAGTAAATATGAAAAATATTCACAACAGGAGAAATCAAGCTGTCTCCCCATTCCCTTACTGCTGCTGCAGGGCTTATGTACACCATAGGGTTCCACAAACTGCATTTTACAATTCACTTACATGTATGTTAAATGAAAAACATGAATCCTCACAGTGACAGAGAGGTGGCATTACGCCTTCCAAATTTTTTTTTTTTTGGATGAGTTTTCAGTTGCTAGGTCATAGAAACATTACATGATCGTACAGAGCGAAATATGACAGTTGTCCATAAAAGATTACAGAGAATGAGGTGCCCCATCTGCACGGTAACATGCTTAGGTGAAAGCTCAAAAAACCTGCACTTCAGAAGTTTACACCAGAGTAGGGTTACCATATTTTGTCCCCCCAAAAGGAGGACACATGCCCCGCTACACCACACACCCCACCACGCCCTCTTTCACACTCCACCCGCCCTCCTTTCACGCCCTCGCTCTGCCCCCTGTCACATTTTCCCCTCCCCCGTCACACACCCTGTCACTCCCCCTCCCCGTCACCCCCCTCCCCTTACCTTACTACGGCCCTGGTGGTTTAGTGACCTCTTTGGGGCAGGAAAGAGCCCCCTCTTTCCTGCCTGGAGCACTGCCCTGCATGCATCTCGGCGCCGATTCAAAATGGCCGTCGAGAGTTGAAGTCTCACGAGGTCACTTCAACTCTTGGTGGCCATTTTGAATCGGCGCTGAGATCAGGAACAGGAAGGATGCATGCAGGGCAGCGCTCTGGGCAGGAAAGAGGGGGCTCTTTCCTGCCCTGAAGGAGGAAGAGGTCACTAGACCACCAGGGCAGTAGTAAGTATGGGGAGGGGAGGCTAGCAATCTGCCCGGTTGCCCGGACATGTCCTCAAAAAGAGGACATGTCCGGGTAAATCCGTACATATGGTAACCCTACACCAGAGCAACTTTATGTAGTTAATCAGGGGCCCTTTTACTAAGCATATTCAGATACACACATGCACATATGCATAGACCCAGAGACGCTTACATGTATACTAGGCCACAAAATATATTCAGGCAGAAAGCAATGCACATATATGGCGCCTAAAAAAAATCAGTGCCAAAAGAAGCGCTATTCTATAAGCCGCGCTTAAAGTTAGGCATGGTTTATAGAATAGCATTTACATCCGGGAGTTGCGTCTAACTTAGGTGTGGCCATTTGCACCAACTGAAACATGATGCAAATGTACATGCCGAAATTAGGCACATATCCCTTGTATTCTATAGCAACACGCATAAATGCTAGGAACACCCCTATTCCAACCCTCCTATTTCCGTGCCCCCTTTTTTTACTTGCCCGCAAAATTTAGGCCCAAATCCCATGCCTAAATTTACACACATAAGTTCCAATCAAATCTAATTAGTGCCAATAACTGCTTGTTAAAATGCCAATTACTGACACAAATTAGCTCATTATTCAATTAAAATTACACAAACCAATTGGACACGTGCCTAAATTTGTGTGCGCAATTTATGGTGACTTTTATAGAATTAGAGGCCAATCCAGGTCATGTATATCTGGCAGGATCCCAGGTTAACTTTGTACCAACTAGAGGACATGTCATCTTACAGTCAACGTCTTTGAACAGTAGAAATTGATGAATCTCCAGAAATCTAAATCAATCAAAATAAACTCAGATTAATATAAAATCTGAGCTAGATTTGAACCCAAGTTGAAAATGCAATTAATTGTCTAAATATATAGAGTCTAGTATTTTCAGGTACAAATCTAGATTTAAAATAGATCAGAGAAGCTTTGTCCAACAGTAGTCTGAAACTTTATTGTTCAGCCTGCAGAGTATATGCACAGCCAAGTTCCAGGAGAGAGACCTTTTGTCCGGTCCTGATTTTAAACTTACATGTAAAAACTTCTCCCCGGATCCAGCAGCACCCTTCCTCCCGCCCTTGGTCCCGTAGAAGCAAAGCTTCCTTACTCTCCTGGCAGCCAAGCCACTTCCCAGTAGAAAAAAGTGACATAACATCCATGGCTCTGCTGGGTCTCTTCCTTCTGACACAACTTCCTGTTTATGAGGGGCGAGACCAGCAAGAGCCAGCAGCAGCATGGACTAGACATAGGTTCACACCTTTTTATGCTGCTTTTTGTTTTCACCAGGAAGCAATGGGGATGGGGGAGGGGGAGTAAGAAGGCTGATGGATAAAGAGAAGGGAAGGAACTGGAAGACGACTGGAATGGGTCCTATGCTCAGGGTCACTTTTACTTATGGGCACTCTGTTAAGTTAAAGGTAAAAGCGGCCCTGAATGGGAATAATGTATGAAATATGAAGTAGTCCTGCTTTTGTCAGTACATGTACATGTGCAATTTAAATAATAGCAATTTTCTGCATTTTAAACTTGCTTTGCAGTGAAAATGTCTTTAAAATTACTCCCATAATGGACAATTTCTAATCCTTGGAGTCTGCAGTCTAGTCAAGATGAACAGACAAGAGATAGAGCAAAAAACAAATAAGAGACTGAGGGGGAATGACACTAAGCTGTGGTAAAATATGGCATTTTACTGTAACTTATTTTATCATGGGCGTTACTAACTGGTGGGGGAGGAGCCAATGGAATGGGGGGCAGGACTTGAATGCTCCATACCTCATGCATCTTTGGGGCGGTGGAAGAGGGTTCTAAGGGGTTGGGGACATGTTTGGGAGGAATATTTTGCTGGGTGGAAGGGGAATCCAGACTGTGGTTTTATTTCACAATGCTGTCCCCTTTAAGAGAATCTCCCCAGGAGCATCAGGCTGTGTGTTAGTCGAATAACACAGTTTGCAAAGTTCAAGACAAGCTGCATTAATCAATTTACATAACAATGAGATATTTTGCATGCTTTTGTGTGATTTACATCTCATTATTATGTAGCCCATGGTACCTTAAACTAACGTGTTACAGTAAAAAAAAACCAGTCGTTTTCCATTTAATATGCATTGAGGCAAATATTGTATGTTTATCTCTTAATGTACATTAGTAACTACCTCCAAATTAAAACAGTGAGGCTATGGATGGAAAGAATTAAACCAGGTGGCTAATCTTCTTTATTGTCATGCGCTGCAAGTAGGGGTGCTGTGCAACTAAGGGGGGAGGGGAGTCATCTTGACCTGTAAGTTGAATATTGTCAGCAATACTTGGGGATGATGATATGAGGATATCACGAAGACTCCATCATGTTTGACTGCCTACATGGTTAGCATAATGGAGACTTGACAACTACCGTTTAAGCATAGGTGATTGAGGCCTGCACGGAGTGGTGGGCACAGCTCTGGCCACCTTAGTGGGCAGACTGGATGGACCATGCGGGTCTTTATCTAATGTCATTTACTGTGTTATAGGTGACAACTGTGGCATTGATTAAGGAAGAGGCAGAAATCCCAAATTGGAAGTGTACACAGGGAGAATTGTGGGTGTGCAGAAGGATGAGGGATGAGGAAAATAAACCACTCAGACTCTTTGGGATCACAATCAAATTTGAATGTATTGAGCATTACACAATTAAAATAATTAAAAACTGATCAACAGCTTTTGTAAAATTGGTATTTCGTTTCTGTAAAAATCATTTGAAGCTGAAAATAAAGGCTGTTAAATGTTGGGGACAAGGCACGGGGTGGAAGGAAAAAGTGTGCCAAGAAACACAGGCAAGACCCGACTTGATGACTGCTTTGTGAACTTTTGCCAATAAACGTTTTGAGAAGCTTGAACTTCGGGTTCACTGTTTTTTGCCTGTGTCTCTTGGCACACTTTCTCCTTCCACCCTTTGCCTTGCCCCTTGGTTTGACTGTGGAAGCTGTGTGGACCCTCTTTTTGTTTTGATTGGCTCTTAAATGTTGCCAATAGCCAATCACTATGTTGTTGGCCTCTACCACAATCCAAGATCAGCTATAAGTGCACAATATGATGAAGTTCATTTACAAAGATCGATTTCCCTGAAGCCTGAAAAAGATATGCAAATGAAGGCCATAAAAATAAAATAAAATAATCGTAATCCTATGGCAGTGTATTGAAAGAATTCTACCAGTCTAAGCCCACTAGGCAGGATTTTCCTTGCGTAACTTAGAATTTACAATAACTTAAGCATAAGATAATGGTCTTTTGTAACTATTAATCAACAAATTGGTTCTCAAAAATCTATACAGTGCTTGGAACCTTGAAACACAGTTGCATTATAATCTAGCAATAATGCTCTACAGTAGGTACTGCAATACTTTTGAGAAAACACTAATCAAGGCAACCATCCATGAAATTATTTGGTAGCAATGCAAGTTAAACACCGATAAAATCAGATTGATATGTGGTACCTAGCAACACCGGCTTCTGTAAAGACAAGGGCTCTATAATCATGGAGAAAATTAGCTTTTATTCTCAGTCTCACTAATATTGTAGAACAAGTCACTAGTCTTGGCACAGAACCTGGTTTAGTTTTTGTCTTTGAGTAATTTCCATTCTCGAAAAGCATAACACGCAGGGCCTAGTGGTGCTTCGATAACGCATTTCACAAAATTGTTACCCAGGTGCAATATTTCGACACCAGCTTCCTTACAATAGCTGCCCTTGATAGTGGTGAATCTTTCTCTGGATGACTTCTACAAACAACTTTCACAACAAGGTTGCAGTGTTTGCGTGTAGTTCAGTGGTTCCCAAAAATGGTCCTGGAAGCACCCCAGCCAGTCAGGTTTTCAGGATATCCACAATGAACATTCATGAGAAATCTCTCTCATAAATATTCATTGTGGATATCCTGAAAACCTGACTGGTTGGGGTGCCTCCAACCACTGATGTAGTTGCACAAGGTCTTAGGATTTCCAGAAAAAATAATTATAAAAGAACTTAAGTATCTCAATATTATTATAGTACAACCCTCTCATTCCATAAAGTTAAGCACCATTTGCATGTTAAAATTATCTAATTACTAGCACTCACACACCTAACCCCAGATTCTATAATGGTGCCTAACTTTAAGCATGCAAACTTCAATTAAATTTAATTATTACCAATAATTGCTTGTTACAAAGCCAATTATTGTTGCTAATTAGCTTATTTAATTAAATTGTGTACACAAATTGGACGTGCACCCAAATTTGAATGCATAATTTTTGGTGACTTTTACAGAATTAGGGGGATGGCGTCCAAAATTGTGTAGTCAATTGGCTCCAATTAGGATTTCCTTGTGTATCTTGCTAAACACCATTCTATAATGATGCACAGGGCAGGTCTTAGCAATCGCGGAGCCCTGTGTAGACCAGTTCAGTGGGGGCACGCCACTGCACCCCCCCCTCCTGCGCCCGCCACCATAAGCCATAATTTATCAGAGTTTAAAAGGAGGTTCAGAGTTCTCGGAACCCCTCCTCACCCCATATCTTGTTCTGCATTCACCACGTTTCAGTAGAGAGCGGCAGACAGCGGCATCGATTTTCATATCCTGTTAGGTGCCAAGCCCAGATCCTCCTCACTGCTGAATCCCATCATTGCGGAAGCAGGAAGTGACACCAAAAGGGGGTGGGACGCAGCAGCGAGAAGTGCTCTGGGCTCAGCAGCTGACGGGATATGGAAATCACTCCTGCTGCCTGATGCTCGCTACTGAAATGTAGATGCAGGGAGGTATTCCGAGACAGGAGGGCAGACATGCCAGATATGCAGGGCCCTTAGAAGCGCGGGGCCCTGTGCGACCGCCCCTGTCGCCCATGCCTAAGACCGGCCTTGATGATGGATGTGCAACTGAAAAGGGGGCATGGTCATGGGAGGGGCGTTAACTAAAAATGCTTGCAGTATTATAGAATTTGGGGGATCTGTGCTTAACTTATGTGCAAGGATTTACACCAGGTTTCAGTTGGCGTAAACCCTAGAATCCTAAGTTGGGTACAGATCCTGGCGCTATGCACTATTCTATAAATGTCGTCCAAATTGGAGCACTATTTATACAATAGCACTCAGTGCACATTTTTTGATGCTCAAATTGGGGCGTCATTTACTGAATCAAGTCCATAAGGGCTGTTTGTGCATTCACCACTGTTCTATAAAAGGAAACAGAGAAATATGAGGGCACATAACAGCCAAATTGCCCACCCAGTCTGCTCATCCACAGCAACCACTATCTCCTCCTTTCTCTAAGAGATCCCAAGTGTCTCTCTCATGCTTTCTTAAATTCAGACACAGTCCTTGTCTCTACCACCTCCACCAGGAGGCAATTCCATTAAAAAGTATTTCCTCAAATTACTCCTGAGCCTATAACCTCTTAACTTCATCCCATGCCCTCTCATACCAGAGTTTTCCTTCAGTTGAAAAAGGCCACAGAGGTTTTTAAAGGTCTATCATATCCCTTCTCTCCCGCCTCTCTTCCAATGTATACATATTGAGAGTCTTCAGTCTGTCTCTATACGCTTTACGACACAGACCACTGACCGATTTTGTAGCCGCTTTCTGGACTTGACTCCATCCTGTTTATACCTTTTCATAGGTGCGGTCTCCAGACTTGCACACAGTATTCTAAATGGGGCCTCACCAGAGACTTATACAAAGGCATTATCACCTCTTTTTTTTCCTGCTGGCCATGGTGCATGCAAGTTGTTTAGCATATAAATGCAAGGGAAAGAACACAGGGAAGGAGCATGGGCAGAGCTCCCACTTACATGCATAACTTACAGAATACTAAAGTGCCACATTCAGGTGTGCACATTTACACCTGCTAAGAGGGCCTAATTGTAGATTAGGATTTAAGCTAGTTTTCTATAACAGAATCTTGATGCTCAGGTGCCATTATAGAATCTGCACTCAGCACATTACATCTAGGCACCTACCTGAGGCACCTAGTTCTAGAATCACCCTCAAAGGGTTTTTTTTAAATATATGTATTGATTATATTGAGACTTTGGTCTGGATTATTTCCAGGTGAAATTCGTAGAAACATACACCTTTTCACATTGATTTACAAATAAAAATAATAAGAAAATGTATGGCTGGACTCTTGTTCCTATTTGGAACTAACCCTTGCCTAGGCTTCTATATGACTTTATTATACCTAAATATTATTCTCTTTATTGCTATAGCCCCACTGACAAGTCCTTTCCTGAGAAACCATGATTAGATACCCTGAGTAGACTTTCAAGACAGAAAAGCATGAAAAATGGTAAGTTAAAGTCTGCTTTTCCCTGTGGTATTTTAGAGCTGCACTGTCGACCCCTCAGTTTGGCCCATACAGTTTGGGATTTATATGGTGAAGTGTACTGCTATGTGCACTTTTTCCGCAGCCAGCTGGGTTTCCCTTTAATCTGAATATAAATTCATCAAAGAAGAATCCTTCGCTCACTGCATGGCTTACATGGCCAATGCAAGACATTAATTCAAATCAAATCTATAATGTTTCTGAAATAAATGACTGGATTTTACTCAACAAAGATTTTAATCAGCATGAATATGTAATGTGTATGCATAATATTTCCCGATGGCCCATTCCTCTTTTTTATAATAAAGAGGAATGTACCTGTTAATAAGAAATATTGGTTAAAACAAAAGAAAGTAATATTCCCTGTGGCAAACATTCTCCAGTAGCAGTAAAAGCCTATTATGGTAAAAGAAACTGAGAAACACAGCATATGATGGCAGAAAAGGATACCCAGGCCCATCTAGCTGTCTAATTAACTTCCTGGTGCAACTCTGTAGACCAGTGTTTCCCAAGTCCAGGCCTGGAGTACCCCTTGCCAGTCAGGTTTTCAAGATATCCACAATGAATATGCATGACAGAGATTTGCATATATTGGAGGCAGTGTATGCAAATCAACTTCATTTACTTTTTACTTTACTTCTTATTAGTCACTATTATTCCCATACAGAGTACAATGTGACTTACTTTAAGAAATGAAGTACATCCAGTAAAAATAGAATATTTGATTACATTAAAACAACAAAAAGATTTATAAGAAGATACCTATTTGAGAAGCCCTAAAAGCTGCCTGTTTTAAAAAGTAAGACAGGTTCTTATCTGTCTATAGAAAACAGCCCCAGCAGCAAACAAATGCCTATGGACAAATCTATACCTGATCTGAAAGACATGTAAATGGGTGCATGCACTCTATCAGAGTAATTCTATAGCAGGGCACCTGGTAGAAGCCTATTGTATAAAGGGAAATGTTTTTTGCTATGTGGAAGCTGAAAAGAGTGAAACCTTTTTTCCCAAGGGAAGTATTCCGCAAACTAGTGCAGTCGCTAGTACTGAGCCACCTGGATTACTGTAACTCCATTTTCGCAGGATGCAAAGAAAAAACCATTAAGAAACTCCAGACTGCCCAAAATACCGCAGCTACACTCCTATTCGGAAAGGCGAAGTATGAGAGCGCCAAACCCCTCAGAGAAAAATTACATTGGCTTCCACTAAAAGATCGAATTGCATTCAAGGTTTGCACCTTAACCCACAAAATCATCCACGGAGAAGCTCCATCATACATGTCAGACCTAATTGACTTACCTGCACGAAACATCAAAAGTTCATCACGTACCTTCTTAAACCTCCACTACCCCAATTGTAGAGGACTCAAATACAAATCATTACAAACATCTACCTTTACATACCTCTACACAAAATCATGGAATAAACTACCGAATGCTATAAAAACAAGGCATGACTTGACAACCTTCCGGAGGTTATTGAAGACGCACCTGTTCGAAGAGACTTACAATAAAAATCCTCCTTAATGAGTTGATTCCATTCTATATCTAAACCAACTAATACTGATCCCTTCTAATTTGATTATGTTAATCACATTATCACTATTGGTCATTATATCTTACCTGTTTTATTTTGTGTTATGTAAATAATTCTACTGACCTGTCTACCTAATTTCTTACACAGTAATATGTTAAATTAGACCATACCTCTTACTCTGTTTATGATTATACCTTTTGCAACACAGTGTAAGCCACATTGAGCCTGCAAATAGGTGGGAAAATGTGGGGTACAAATGCAGCAAATAAATAAATAAATTCTTTTATAGAACACTAACCTAACCAGGTATATATGTGCTTAACATTTAGGTGTGTTTAGAACAGGTTTTAAAAAGGTTTGGACAAGTTCCTGGAGGAAAAGTCCATAGTGTGTTATTGAGACAGACATGGGGGGGGGGGGGGAGCCATTGCTTGCCTTGAAATTAGTAGCATGGAATGTTGCTACTAATTGGGTTTCTGAAAGGGGAATTGTGATCTGGATTGGCCACTGCTGGAAGCAGGATACTGGGCTTGATGGGCCATTGGTCTGACCCAGTATGGCTATTCTTATGTTCACTTATGCCAGCCATAGAGCTGGTGTGTTAGAGCCTATGTGCTGCAGATACCCATGTAACTCACAGCGCTCATGATCTGCCCATGCTCCACTCATGTGTTTACCTCCTTTCAATTACGTGCTATGGGGCATTTTTATTAAGGAGCATTAAGGTTTTACACTTAACTTGGGTTAACAGCCATAATTAACCTGCATTGAACGCAAAGGCTCTGTGGTAACTGTTGGGGCCATAGCCATCATTCCTCACCGACCCAACATAAAGACTGAACACCTGCAACACAACGAAGCCAAAGCACGTAACGGACATACTTAACTCTTCCCCTCTAAGATTACCAATGTGTATATCATATATGATCCTTATTCAACCATAATATCACCTTGTATTTGTTCACACCGGAATTGGCGAATGCCGACACGGTACCATGTAAGCCACATTGAGCCTGCAAATAGGTGGGAAAATATGGGATACAAATGCAACAAATAAACAAATATTTTCTCTGTTTTGTTTTAAATGTACTATTTTGTAGCTTCATTGTATGACCCCTAGTCCTAGTATATTTGGAAAGAGAAAACTGGGCTAGATGGACCTTTGGTATGACCCAACATAGTTCTTACGTTTTGTTCTTATATACCCAAATGTGACTGGAGGTTTTAAATGATCATTTAATTAACCAATTGGCAGAGATGCCTTCATCTATTGGATCTGATTTAATTTTACTTTATTTTGGCTGTACCTAAGCTTCTCGTCTGTACCACACAGGAAAGGTAAAAAGACACATTGTTAATCATCATAAACCCCTGAAGTGTTGCAGTTTAAAAATAGAACATTCTCTGATGATCTTTCTTTTTAAGATGATTGCTGTCTCCTTTATCATGTCTTTGTCGCAAATCATTGTTCAGGCATGTGGCAGAAGCCATAGAATCATAGGAATCTGACAGAGAAACTCCTTTTATTAAGAGTCCGATTCACACCTATTCTGATAAAAAAACAGCAAGGGATTGAATTCTAGGCCCATTATTAAGCTGGAACAAGATATTATCAGACAGCCTTGTTTCAGTACCAAACCTTTTCGAACAGTCTCCGCTTATATATTAGTCTAGAATCCTAAAACATGCCAAAATTGGTACTTCTCCTTGGCCTTTCCTGACTCTAGGCCAGGTTAAACCTCTCTTTTCACCACAATAAGGGCTTAGGAGAGAAAACTGGACTTAAATGTACCCACTAAATTTATCCTCCCCTTGTGCCCCTCTTGTAATGCTGTATCCTTTCCTCTTGTTTTCCTCCTTATGTTGATATTTTGTTCTGTTTCATTTGCTCTTTCTCAAATGTCTTGTTCATTTTTCCTATTCCCTTCTTTCCCTATGATTTTTGTAAACTGCTTAGATGCTATTTATGTAGGCAGTGTATCAAATAAAATTGAACTTGAACCACAGACACTAACTTTTTAAAATACTTGGGGGTGCCACAGTCAACAGCATTTAAGGGAGTTGTCAAGCACCCTCTGCACCCCCAAAGCTTGCACATACCATCCAGGGAACTGTTGTGGCTGCAACTGGCCACCTGCTCCCTTCAGCACTCGGCACCACCCGGCCTGTGGGTTTCCCTCTGAAGCCAATAATGCTGACAGACTAAAGAGGTTAGGGCTCTTCAGCTTGGAAAACAGAAGGCTGAGGGGAGATATGATTGAGGTGTACAAAACCCTGTGTGGTGTAAAACGAGTAGAAGCGAATCAATGTTTTACTTTTTCAAAATACAAAGACTAGGGGACTCTCAATGAAGTTACATGCAAACTTTTTAAAAACAAATAGGAGGAAATATTTTTGCACTGAAAAAATAGTTAAGCTCTAGAACTCGTTACTGGAGGATGTGGTAACAGCGGTTAGCGTATCTGGGTTTAAAAAAGGGTTGACAAGTTCCTGGAGGAAAAGTCCATATTCTGCCATTGAAATAGACATGGGAGAAGCCACTGCTTGCCCTGGGATTGGTAGCATGGAAGGTTGCTACTATTTGGGTTTCTGCCAGGCACTTGTGACCTGAATTGGCCACTGTTAGAAGCAGGACACTGGGCTAGATGGACCATTGGTCTGACCCAGTATGGCTATTCTTATGTTCTTATGACTGTTTTTATACTTTTTCTGGGGTACTCTTTTGCCAGCTTTTTGTTCTCTATGGTTGTGATAGTCAGTCTGCAGCGATCAGCATTTTGTTGACTGCCACCGGTTTTATACCTGTACATTAAATGCCGGGCCATGTCTGGGCTCTGGCATTGAATTTCTGGGTATACAGAGCCGGCAAAAGTTCCGTTTCAGTGTGACATTTGGCACTTAACCGGCTATGAAGAACTACATAATGATAAGGCTGCATTTTATGTAGCTATCTTACCTGGTTAATTACTGAAAATCAGCACTTAACTGACTAACCTGCTTATTTTCGAAGGAGAAGGGCGGCCATCTTCCGACACAAATTGGGAGGTGGGCGCCATTCTCCTAAGGGCGGCCAAATCGGTATAATCGAAAGCCGATTTTGGCCAGCCTCAACTGCTTTCCGTCGCAGGGACGGCTAAAGATGAAGGGAGCATGTCGGCAGTGTACCGAAGGCGGGACGGGGGCTTGGTTAAGAGATGGCCATCCTCAGCCGATGATGGAAAAAAGAAGGACGGCCCTGACAAGCATTTGGCTGACTTTACTTGGCCCCTTTTTGTTCATGATCAAGCCTTAAAAAGGTGCCAGAACTGACCAGATGACCACCGGAGGGAATCAGGGATCACCTCCCCTTACTCCCCCAGTGGTCACCAACCCCCTCCCACCCAACAAAAAAAATAAAAAACATTTTTTTGCCAGCTTCTATGCCAGCCTCAAATGTCATACCCAGCTCCATCACAGCACTATGCAGGTCCCTGAGCAGTTTTTAGTGGGTACTGCAGTGCACTTCAGGCAGGCAGACCCAGGCCCATCCCCCTACCTGTTACACTTGTGGTGGTAAATGGGAGCCCTCCAAAACCCACCCGAAACCCACTGTACCCACATCTAGGTGCCCCCTGTTACTCTTTAAGGGCTATGGTAGTGTTGTACAGTTTTGGGTAGTGGGTTTTGGGGGGGGGGGGGTTGGGGGGCTCAGCACCCAAGGTAAGGGAGCTATGCACCTGGGAGCAATTTGTAAAGTCCACTGCAGTGTCCCCTAGGGTGTCTGGTTGGTGTCCTGGCATGTCAGGGGGACCAGTGCACTACAAATGCTGGCTCTTCACTTGACCCTACTTGTCCCTCTAATTACCGACCCATCTCCCTCCTCCCTTTTCTCTCCAAATTACTTGAGCGTGCTGTTCACCACCGCTGCCTTGATTTTCTCTCCTCACATGCTATTCTTGACCCACTACAATCTGGTTTTCGCCCTCTCCACTCAACCGAAACTGTGCTTACTAAAGTCTCCAATGACCTATTACTGGCAAAATCCAGAGGTCTCTATTCCATCCTCATTCTTCTTGATCTTTCCGCTGCTTTTGACACTGTCAATCACAGCATACTCCTCGATACCCTGACCTCAGTTGAATTCCAGGGCTCTGTCCTTTCCTGGTTCTCTTCCTACCTCTCCCTCCGCACCTTCAGTGTTCACTCTGGTGGATCCTCTTCTACTTCTATCCCTCTGCCTGTCGGCGTACCTCAGGGTTCTGTTCTTGGTCCCCTCCTCTTTTCTATCTACACTTCTTCCCTTGGTTCATTAATCTTATCCCATGGCTTTTCCTACCATCTCTATGCTGATGACTCCCAAATCTACCTTTCTACCCCTGATATCTCACCTTGCATCCAAACCAAAGTTTCAGCGTGCTTGTCTGACATTGCTGTCTGGATGTCTCAACGCCACCTGAAATTAAACATGACCAAAACTGAGCTTCTCATTTTCCCCCCCAAACCCACCTCCCCACTCCCCCCGTTTTCTATTTCTGTTGATGGCTCTCTCATTCTCCCTGTCTCCTCAGCTCGAAACCTTGGGGTCATCTTTGACTCTTCTCTCTCCTTCTCTGCTCATATCCAGCAGATCGCCAAGACCTGTCATTTCTTTCTTTACAACATCCGTAAAATCCGCCCCTTTCTTTCCGAGCACTCTACCAAAACCCTCATCCACACCCTTGTCACCTCTCGTTTAGACTACTGCAATCTGCTTCTTGCTGGCCTCCCACTTAGTCACCTCTCCCCTCTCCAATCGGTTCAAAACTCTGCTGCCCATCTCGTCTTCCGCCAGGGTCGCTTTACTCATACTACCCCTCTCCTCAAGTCACTTCACTGGCTCCCTATCCATTTTCGCATCCTGTTCAAACTTCTTCTACTAACCTATATATGTACTCACTCTGCTGCTCCCCAGTATCTCTCCACACTCGTCCTTCCCTACACCCCTTCCCATGCACTGTGCTCCATGGATAAATCCTTCTTATCTGTTCCCTTCTCCACTACTGCCAACTCCAGACTTTGCGCCTTCTGTCTCGCTGCACCCTACACCTGGAATAAACTTCCTGAGCCCCTACGTCTTGCCCCATCCTTGGCCACCTTTAAATCTAGACTAAAAGCCCACCTCTTTAACTCGTAACCATTTGTAACCACTCGCCTCCACCTACCCTCCTCTCCTCCTTCCTGTACACATTAATTGATTTGATTAGCTTACTTTGTTTTTTGTCTATTAGATTGTAAGCTCTTTGAGCAGGGACTGTCTTTCTTCTATGTTTGTGCAGCGCTGCGTACGCCTTGTAGCGCTATAGAAATGCTAAATAGTAGTAGTAGTAATGGGCGCCCCCGTTCGATTATGCCCCTCTGCCAACTCTACCCCTGGAATAACCCCCAAATTAGCTGGGGTGTAGTCAACTGTATGCAAACTATTATTTAAGCTGATCAATAATGAGTTAGTGCAATGCAAAAGTATGCAAAGCAGTTCCTTAATTCTGAATGATGTAGAAAGGTGTTGCAAAAAGGTTTCACAGGCCCAATTTTGCAGCAACTACAACTTCTATGGCAGTCCCGGGAGTAAAGTTTCTCACAAAGTTTTGCTACTCCAAAGTTGTGTGCAAATGAAGCCACTAACCTGTAGAAAATCCTTTAACTTACTACATTAGCCTCATAATAGTACACTGCCTTTTGGATAACAGAGATATAACTATACTCTCACCATCTGTAGCATCAGTGCTATTTGCTTGACTTTACATTCTTGTGTTCATTCAAGTGAGTAAGGGGGCCTTTTACAAAGCCACAGTAGCGTTTTTAGTTTGCGGTAAAAATCAGCTGGCGGTAAACGCAGAGATGCCCACAAGAATACAATGGACGTCTCAGCATTTACCACCAGCTGATTTTTAAAATATTTTTTAAATATATATTTCTAAAAACAAATGTCCACATAAAAAAACTCACAAAATCAAGCAATTGGGATGTACGAGGAGCTAGCATTCTTAGTAGTCTGGCCATACAGACATTCCAGGAGAGCAATGGGGCACCCTAGGGAGCACTGCAGTGGACTTTATATAAAAGCTCCCAGGTACACATCTCATCATTATCCCCTTATTCTTTACTTTGAGCCCTCTAAAACCCACCAGAAACCGTTTACTGTACACCACTACAATAGCACTTATGGATGAAGGGGTCACTTTTATGTGGGTACAGTAGGTTTTGGGGGATTGTGGGAGGGCTCATACTTTCCACCACAAGTATAACAGGTAGAGTGGGATATGGGCCTGGGTCCTTCTCTCTATAGTGCACTCCACTGATCACTATACTACTCCAGGGACCTGCATGCTGCTCTAATAGACCTGGCTATAACAGCTGAAGCTGTCATAGAGGCTGGTAAATAAATTTTAAATCACATCTTTGGGGTTGGGAGGGGGTCAGTGACCACTGGGAAAATAAGGGGGTCATCCCTGATTTCCTCCAGTGGTCATCTGGCCATTTAGGGTACTTTCTTGTGCCTTATTCATTCTAAAAACAAGTCTAGACCAAAATGTTGACATTTCAGCCCTAGTTGTTTTCATTTTGTTCCATTATGGTTATGAAATATCCAAGTGTTAGGAACGCCCTAAGCCTGTCCTAAGTCCAACCCCGAAATGCCCCTGACATGTCTCCTTGTGATTTGGATGCACTGCAGACGAATTGCGTAAATGTCTGCAAAATAGGTTTCGAAAATACCGATTTGGACTTTTTGAGAAGAAATTCATCCAAATGCTGCTTTATGACACTTTTTGGACATTTTTCTCTTTCGAAAATGAGCCCCCCAGTAACCTATGTAAATCTGTGTGCTTTAACAATGGGCCTCTATATTTCTCATTGAAATTCAAAGCAGTTGCTGAGAAAACTGCAAAATCTGTATGGGGTTACTTTTTTTTCCTCAGCCTGTAGATGCCTGCACTTATGCCAGCTCTATGGTTGGCATAATTTTGAGCACCTAGTTGTTAGGTGTGATAATACCAGGTAATGCTAGTATTCTATATGGGAGTCTTGGGGTGCCTAAATTGAAGTGCCCCATTATAGAATTGCACCCTAAATTCTTAGGGCTCCTTTTCCTAAGCTGAGGGAAAAGTGGACTTAACGTGTATTTATGCAGGTCTTTCACACATGCTATGGTCATTTTTTCCGCAGTCAGAAAATGCTGATGTTCATAATGGCCATGCACTAATGTTGCCACTAGCGTGTGACTATTAACAAAAAATTAGCCAGTGAGTACTTACTGACACTTATTTTGTAGGTGGTAAGGGGTAAAAGCACTAATCCTGCACTAATGAGTTAGAGGGGCATAATCGAACGGGGGTGCCATCTAAGGGTGGCCATCTCCGGGGACGGCCCTGGGAAGGGGCAGAGCCAACCATATTATCGAACAAGATGGGCGTCCATCTTTCGTTTCGATAATACGGTCGGGGCTGGCCAAATCTCAACATTTAGGTAGACCGAAATGTTGAGATCGATGGAAACCGAGGCCGGCCATCTCAAAAACGACCAAATCCAAGCCATTTGGTTTTGGGAGGAGCCAGCATTCTTAGTGCACTGATCCCCCCTGACATGCCAGGACACCAACCAGGCACCCTAGGGGGCACTGCAGTGGACTTCACAAATTGCTCCCAGGTGCATAGCTCCCTTACTTTGGGTGCTGAGCCCCCCAACCCCCCCCCAAAAAAAACCCCACTCCCCACAACTGTACAACAGTACAATAGTCCTTAAAGGGGGGTACCTACATGTGAGTACAGTGGGTTTCTGTTGGGTTTGGAGGGCTCCCATTTACCACAAGTGCAACAGGTAGGGAGGGGATGGGCGTGGGTCCACCTGCCTGAAGTGCACTGCAGTACCCACTAAAAACTGCTCCAGGGACCTGCATACTGCTGTGATGGAGCTGGGTACGACACTGGAGGCTGGCATAGAGGCTGGTAAAAAATGTTTTTACATTTTTTGGGGGTGGGAGGGGGTTGGTGACCACTGGGGGAGTAAGGGGAGGTGATCCCCGATTCTCCCCGGTGGTCATCTGGTCAGTTCGGGTACCTTTTCAAGGCTTGGTTGTGAACAAAAAGGGACCAAGTAAAGTCGGCCAAATGCTTGTCAGGGCTGCCCTTCTTTTTTCCATTATCGGCTGAGGCCGGCCATCTCTTAATCATGCCCCTGTCCCGCCTTCAGTACAATGTTGACACGCCCCCTTGAACTTTCGCCGGCTCCGCGATGGAAAGCAGTTTAGGGTGGCCAAAATCGGCTTCCAATTATGCTGATTTGGCTGGCCTTGAGAGAAGGCTGCCTATCTCCCGATTTGTGTCGGACGATGGGCGCCCTTCTCTTTTGAAAATAAGCAGGTTAGTGTGCAGTAATGTAGCTGTGCTAGCTAATTAGCATAGAAACACCCACTCTCCATCCGCAGACATGCCCCCTCTGCAGTACAATAAAAATTATTTTTAGCAAGTGGTTTCCACAAGCACATTGCAAAATTACCACGGGATACCTCATTGCATCACATGGTAAGCCCTTTTCAGCTGTGGTAAGCATGTGCTACTGCTTACTGCACCTTCGTGAAATTAGTGCAATTCAGTAAACAGAACCCATAGAGAGGCCACAGGTTCTTCTTCATTGCCTGTGATGGATTTTAATTTTTGCTGCTACTTATTTCAAAATCCTAATTCAGCATTTCGAGATTGCCTTCTTATGCTATGAAGCCTAAGTTCAAATTCTGTTTATCATAAATAAACTAGCGTGTCTTAAGAACAAGAAATTTTTGCTGACAAACATGGCAGCCAAGGTCATTGAGCAAGGTTTGATGACATCCAGTTGGCGATTCTTTTAGGATAGCAAGAGAAAAACCTTGGGGAAAAGAATTGTGGTGAAAATTTAAGAACATCAAAAATATTAATAAAACTCTGTAATCTCTTATATTTCAAATAGCCTTTTTATCATCAGGATTCAGATCTTTGGTTAAACTGTGAACAGTCTATAACAATTCACTGGCCTCAGTTTATTGTCCATATCCCTGCAGTAAAATTGATAGAAAAACATCACACATAGGAGCAAACCTTATTCTTATAAAGTGGTGATCATTTCCTTTCTTTATGGAATATCATATTTCCAAAAAAACAGACAAAACTCTACCACTGAGCATACATTAGTATTAATACTTGTTTCCATAAGGATTTTTCCAAAATAACAAAAAGCAAATCTTTTATGGTTAGCACTGATTTTTTTTTTTTATCATCCAGAAAGACATTTTGACTTCAGTGCAACTCTTTAGCGTCAATGAATAGCCACTGTCACTCAAGATAAATATTTGCAGTTGTAATTTATTTACAAGACTTTGAAGCATGAACTATTCTATTCTGCACATTTGCCTGGGATTCATTCTATAAAGGCAAATAACAGCGACCTCCTGCAAAGAACAGTCTATATTCCTAGATTAATCTGAACTTTATGTCCCATCATCGGCTCCTTAACGAGATTCTGGTGGGTGCCAATAAGGAGCAAAATGGTCAAACATCTATTGGTGCTCCTAGAACCTTATAAATATAGGGCATTATTAAAACATACAACCCCATTTTCATTTAGCAGATCAAACTTTCCCTGTGCCTCATTGATCATCTGGCTTTCTTTATTAACATATTCCAGCCAATATTCAGCACTATTTAACTGGCCTGGAACGGCTCCTGGCTGGTTAAATAGCACTTAACCAGCTGAGCACTAATATTCAGCATGAGATAGCCAGTTTATATGGCACCTAAAAAATCCACGCAGAAAACATTTTCACTTAAGCAGTGCCTAGAATATGCTTAGTTGATATCCCAGCACCTAAAACTATGTCCATCCATTTATACGAATGAAAACATGGCGCGTAGATTTAGGCATAAGAGGACCATATTCTATAACTACGCATGTAAATTTCAGAATGCCCATGAAACACCCATTTCCCCACCCATAACCATGTTCCTGCTTTATAGAGCAGCTGGTACAGGAGCCAATAAGAGAAGGAAAAATTCTAGACCTAGTCCATAGTGGAGCGTATGATCTGGTGCAAGAGGTAATGGCGCTGGGGCCGCTTGATAACAGTGATCATAATATGATCAGATTTGATATTGGCTTTGGAATAAGTACACACAGGAAATCCTTTCAAAAAGGAGATATAATAGAGGTCTATAAAATAATGAGTGGAGTGGAATGGGTAGACGTGAATCTCTTGTTTACTCTTTCCAAAAATACTAGGACAAGGGGGCACACAATGAAGCTACAAAGTAGTAAATTTAAAACAAATTGGAGAAAATCTTTCTTCACTCAATATGTAATTTACTCTGGAATTCATTGCCAGAGAATGCAGTTAAAGTGGTTAGCTTAGCAGGGTTTAAAAAAAAAGTTTGGATTACTTCCTAAAGGAAAGGTCCATAGATCATTATTAAAATGGACTTAGGAAAAAATCCACTGCTTATTTCTAGGATAAGCAGCATAAAATGTATTGTATTGTTTTGGGATCTTGCCAGATACTTATGACCTGGATTGGCCACTGTCGGAAACAGGATGCTGGGCTTGATGGAACTTCAGTCTATCCCAGTATGGCAATACTTATGTACTTATGTACTTTTTGTCTGCGTGCATTAGAAGTTAGGCACAGTGTGTTACAGAATACGCTTATAGTGAGTTGTGCACGTAAATTCTAATTATTGCCAATCAGTGCTCATTATTGCTTGTTAAGTGCTGCTATAAATGCTAATTAGCTTGTTAAGCCAATTAAATTACACGCGTTGTTATATAATCCACCTGGATTTCGGGTGGATCTCTAGGCATGCTATACAGAATCTGGGGGATAGTGGCTAACTGGCTATATCATGTGGTATACACTGGCTAGTTGTGAATATTCAGCACATTGCCCGCTAAGTTTGGCGGCCAAATCAGGCTGCCCAAATAGCAGGCCTATCTCTGGTTGCTATAAACTTAACCAGCTAATGCTGAATATTGATTTGGCTGGATAAGATTAAACCAGCCCCTCCCAAAAAATGGATATTGAATTCCAGTCACTGGAAATGGCCTGGCACAAAATTCCAAGTTCAGCACCGATTGCGGGATTTAGCCAGCCTGCCTCTCACTGTCTGAAATGTCAGCCAGATTGACTCTGCAATTGATACATATATTAATTCTATATAGGTCACTTGAAGTTGGGTGCCCAAATTTGGGTACACAGGGCAGATGTGCACAGAAATGAATAAGTTAATAAGATATCAACAATTAATCATTGAATTTAATTGGCACTAATTTAGATTTGTGCGCAGATCTGCCTGCATGCTATTCTATAAGACCGCATGCCCAAATTGTCTCACAGGCTGCTCAAAAGAGGGCTTGAACATTGGAGAGGCATGAGCGGGTGGGGAGGGTCCCAAAATTTAGGCACAGTGTTAGAGAACACCGGGGTAACATGCAGTGGTGTGCTGGAGCAGGTTCTCACGGGCTCGCAAGAGCTGTTTGTTAGTTTTTAAGAATTTTGGGAGCCGGTTGTTAAAGTAGGCCTCCCCATGGCTACTTTAACAACTGACTCCCAAAATGTGGGCTTGGGCCCCCTCCTGAATTCATTTTTACTTTGCTGGCAGTAATGCTGGCCCTACCAGCCAAGTAAATAGACTGCTGCTGCTGCTCCCTGCTCCTTGTTTCTGACTCTGAGCATCAGGCTGAGACTTTCCATGCAAGCGCAAGAAGGTTCCATCATGCTGCTCAGAGCCAGAAACAAGCAGCAGAGAATGGTGGCAGTCCATTTATTGGCTGGTGGGGCTCAGCAAAGGTATGCCTAGCGTGCCCGCACAAGGGATGGGAGAGAGAGGCATGTATTCCCCCACAAAAAAAGAATTTCAGGGCCGGCTATGCCCGGAGAGAGAGCCCGTTGTTAAAAATTTACCAGCACACGTCTGGTTACGTGCTCAACCAGTGAGCTAAGATTTGTGAACCAGGTTTCAGGAAGCATTAATACTCATGCTCAAAATTCGGTGTGAGAATCCGCACTAAATACTATTCCAAATTGGAAGAATGGAGTGCCCTTTATGGAATAATGTTTACACCCCAATTCTATATAGTGCGCCCTAGCATTCTGCGCTGAAATCCCAAAAAATGTACAAAATATTTATACTGCTTATCCCATAAATAGTGGATTTTCCCCAAGTCCATTTAATAACGGTCTATGGACTTTTCTTTTAGGAAGTCGTCCAAACCTTTTTTAAACTCCGCTAAGCTAACCACCTTTACCACATTCTCTAACAACACATGTAGCTTAATTGACTTAACAAGCCAATCAGCGTTGTAAACAGCACTTAACAAGCAATAATGAGCACTAATTGGCAATAATTAGAATTTACATACATAACTTGTGAAGCGTATTCTTTAATGCAGTGCGCTTAAATTCTAATGTGTGCAGGCAAATGGGGCATAGTCATTTCATGGGCATTTCAAAATTTACATGCGTAGTTACACAATATGGCCAATGTGCCTAAATCTATGCGAAGGGATTCACGCCACATTTTCAATGGTGTAAATGGAGGCACATAGTTTTAGGCGCTAGGATATCAATTAAGAGTATTCTATATACTGCACCTAAATATAGGCGCCCATTATAGAATCTATGTTTTTCGCGCGGATTTTCTAGGCACCATATATGGAATCTGGCCCTTAGTGTGGATTTTTCCCAGCGCCTAAATTTGAGTGCCATGCACTGAATCTGTCTCTAAAGGCCTCCAAACTGCATTCATACACATTAATGGAAACTTACAGGCTTCAATTACTATAAAGCCGCAAACAACCATTAAAAAATATTTTAAAAAGCTTCACTGCACATGTGGGGCACAGGAAGACATTAATTCAGTGGATGTCATTTCATCATCTGAGTGAACAGGGTAGGAGAGAATGGGCATGTCTCCTGTTCTCAACACCCTTTAATACTACTAAAGGGACAGTTCTAAACTAGGCACTAACATTTACACTGTGGTAACTGTTTAGGAATGTCTCCTCCAGTACTGACTTTAAAAGGCTGGAATACTGTGGTGCCATTCTGGTGCCAATAGTGGTTCCCATAATTGGTAAATACAAGGGTTGACTAAAAGGTAATACTGCCACATCCATAATTCATCAATAGATGGCAGTACAGATGCTCTACAAGTGCTCAATTGTTCTTTGAAATCTCTTCCTTCATCTCAGTTGGCAAGAATTGTCTGTGTAGGGCTACTTTGCTATTACTTGTGAAATGGAAGCATGCAGTGAGTACTCGATGTGATATAAGCAATGTGCCATGATAGAATTTTTGACTGTTGAAGGAGTCCCTTCAATTGAAATTCACCACTGCATGCAGGTTGATTAAGGTAGTGACTGGGTTGATGTGAGTACTGTGTATAGCTGGTCCAAAGAATGTAAAGACTGTGGACCGGAAGGGTGAATTTGTATTATCAAAATGAAATGGATGACCCATTACAGCAATGGACAAGTTTCACACAAGAAAGGTTGACAAACTCATACAGAATAATCAGAGGATCACTTGAAGGAAAACTGCAGACACACTTGGCATGTGAGTTACATTATTGATATTCTTGGGTTGGCCTAAAGGTTTGTGTAAGACGGGTTCCTTGCATGCTGGCTTTAAACTTTAAACATTGAAATCTCTCAGCAGTTGTTGTCCTGACAAAATTCCCCGGGTCCAGGCCTCCAAGGGGGGCCTGGCGCCAGGGTCTCTCTCCTTCTCCTGCTCCCAGGCCGCTGGCGCGCAGTCCCCGGTCTCACCTGCCCACCCTTGGCTGCGTTGATAGTCCCCCTCCGTCCGCCACCATGACTGGGCCCTCTGCATTCAAATCGGCAGCGCCTCACCTCCATGTGAAGGTGGCAGATCACCTCCCTTTGGGCTGTCCCTCACTGTGCCCCGCCCTCGTGGAAACAGGAAGGCGACAGGGATAGGGGGGAGGCGTCAGGGGCCCTGGGGGAGCAGCGGTGACGGGGGTCCCAGGGGCGGCCTTGCCCCAGGCCCGGCTCAGTCTCTCGGCGGCCCTGGATATATCTAACAGTAAATATTTCTTAAATAAGAAAGTCTTTAATTTATATGAAATCTTTCATAGGACAGCTCATCCACCATTTAGTTGCATTATATTGAAATCTTGCCACATGCATAGACTTATAAACCAGACCTTTGCAACCTGGTAAATGGAGAACAAGATAATTCCATGCCAGCTCAATGGCGTTCTGCATAGGAAGCTCTCTCTCAAGGATGACATATAAGAAGGGGTCAGTCCATATAGAATTTGATATACACACAAGCTTTGAAAACCACCCCTGGCTCTGACAGATAGCCAATGAAGCGATTGTAGAAAGGGAGATACATGATTATATCGTGATGCTCGGCAGATTAAACAGGCAGCACTGCTCTGTGTTGTTTGTAGTAAAAAAAAACAAACAAACAATATCCCAACAACCAATATAAACAGCATTATAGTAATATATCTTGGCCATTGCAAAACTCTGGGCCATGATACGAAATATAGGCTATGAAAAAAAATTATCAAGCTTCATAACTGCAGTGGAGGGGTATTTTCAATAGTGTGTCTAAGTCAGACTTTGTGCTAAACATAACAAATCTGAATAGGAAATATACCCATTTTCGAAAAAGAAAAACTTCTATCTTTTTTTTTTTTTATTAAATACCATCTTGAACAAGGTTTTGTGCTTGTGCATTTATCTTTTTAGGCTATTTTTGAAAAACAAAACCCACACAAAAAATCAAGCCATTGGGAAATAGGAGGGGCCAGCATTTTTAGCAGACTGGTCCTTCAGACATCCCAGGACAGCAATGGGGCACCTAGGGGGCACTGCTGTGGACTTCATATAAATGCTTCCAGGTACACATCTCACCGTTGCTCTCCCTTATCTTGTCTGCTGAGCCCTCCCAAAACCCACCTCAAACCCACTATCCCCAACTATAAGCCACTACAATAGCCCTTATGGGTGAAGGGGGCACCTATATGTGGGTACAATGGGTTTCTGCTGAGTTGAAGGGCTCACAGTGCCACCACAAGTGTTACAGGTAGGGGGAGGTATGGGCCAGGGTCCACCTGTCTACAATGCATTGCACCCACCACTACACTACACCAGGGACCTGCATGCTGCTCTAATGGAATTGGCTAGAACTTCTGAGGTTGTCACAGAGGCTGGTGAATACTATTTTTATTCATATTTTGGTAGGGTGAGAGGGATCAATGACCACTGGGGGAGTAAAGGAGGTCATCACTGAATCCCTCTAGTGATTTTCTGGTCATTTAGAACACCTTTTTGTGTCTTATTCATTAGAAAAACAGGTCTAGACCATAGCATTGAAGATTTCATCCTAGACATTTTGATTTTGTTCCATTATGGCTGTAAAGTGTTAGACAAGCTCTAACCCCACCTTTGAAATTCCCCAACAGCCCCCCCCCCCCTTGTGATTTGGACACATTGCAGATGAAATGAATATATAGATATCTGCAAAATAGGTTTCAAAATACCGATTTGGACGTTTTGAGAAGAAATCCGTCCAAATTTTGCTTTATGACACTTTTTGGATGTTTTCGTTTTGAAAATGAGCTCCAGCCTGTCCTAAATACTTTTGCCACGAGGTCTTTCATGACAGCTTTCAAAAACTTGTTTATCATTGGCAGACATGTTGTGGCGAATAGTGGGCAATTATGTAGAAAAGTAAATACTTCTAATAAAAACAGCAAAATTTCAAACATTATTTTAAAAACTTTTATTCATTACAATATCTTCATGAAAACAATGGTTATGGAGGTAGAGGCACTGCTTTTCATATCAACCCTCGTATTTGTCACTATTGAAGCTGAAGAAGTTGTGGGTTAGGATGAATTCAATTAATTTGCAACAGGTTTCTGTTTAGGAGGTTTTAATAAACAGTTATGCCATCTGTATGGGGGATGTTGCTGTACAATGAGTCCGCATCCATCGTGACAAGAAGGATGCCAGGTGGCAGCTTATGATGTTTTTTAAACTTGTTCAGAAATCTGTAGTAATCTTGTAAGAAGCTGTTTGGCTTTTCACTAAGGGCTTGAGGATCCCTTACCTTAGTTCAGTTATTTTCTCTGGAGGGTGCCAATATAACAGAAAACAGACCAACAGGTGTAGATATGGATATTTTAGTAAAACAAATATCCAACGTGGCCCAACTGGATGATGTAACCTGTTCTCACTTTTTTTTTTTGCATTTTATACACACATTGGTTGGGAGGCAGGGTTAATGCTGGGCAGACTTCTACGGTCTCTGGCCCTGAAAATGGCAGATACAAATCAAGGTCAGGTATACACATAAGGGAGCACATATGAGTTTATCTTGTTGGGCAGACTTGATGGACCGTACATGTCTTTCTCTGCCGTCATCTACTATGTTACTATCCAGCTCATTTTCGAAAGAGATGGAAGCCACACAAATAGGGAGATGAGCGGCCTTCTCTCAGGGCCGGCCAAATCGGCATAATCGAAAGCCGATTTTGGCCCGCCCTCAACTGCTTTCCGTCGCGGAGCCGACGAAAGTTCAAGGGGGAGTGTTGGCAGTGTACTGAAGGCGGGACGGGGGCATGTTAAGAGATGGCCAGCCTTGGCCGATAATGAAAAAAAGAAGGGCGTCCCTGACAAGCATTTGGCCGACTTTACGTGGTCCATTTTTTTTCACGACCAAGCCTCAAAAGGTGCCCCAACTGACCAGATGGTCACCGGAGGGAATGGGGGAGTTCGCATTTTTTAATCTTTGTGGTATGCTGTGTTAAAGAGATGGGTCTTCAGTAGTTTACGGAAGTTAGTTATCTCAATAGATTGTTTTTTAAGTTGCGCGGCAGCGCGTTCCAGAATTGAGTACTTAGGAAGGAAAATGTTGACGCATGTGTTAGTTTGTATTTTAGACCTTTGCAATTGGGGAAGTGAAGATTAAGGAATGTTCGGCATGATCATATGCAGGTCCCTGGAGCAGTTTTTAGTGGGTGCAGTGCACGTCAGGCAGGTGGACCCAGGCCCATCCCCCCCCACCTTACACTTGTGCTGGTAAATGGGAGCCCTCCAAAACCCACCCAAAACCCACTGTACCCACATCTAGGTGCCCCCTTCACCCTTTAAGGGCTATGGTAGTGTTGTACAGTTGTGGGTAGTGGGTTGGGGGGGGGGGAGTTGGGGGGCTCAGCACCCAAGGTAAGGGAGCTAAGTACCTGGGATCAGTGGCGTACCTAGGGTAGTTGACACCCAGGGCCGGTCATTTTTTAACACCCCCCCCCCCCAAATCCAGTACTAAGCATGCCGAGAATACAAAACACTCAGGACCTATAGAGCAATTCTACCATACCATAAGCAGTCATTTCTACGAGTCACACAAGGAAAAGGAAAGCATCTTAAACACTACAGTGAGCACTAGAACATCAATTCACCTATTGTAAAATGAAACCAGACAGAATAGTACAGATCGTAGATCCTGCACAGTCAATGCAACTGAAAGCCATGTCTTTTTCACAAACACAGATACACCCTAATCCACTATAGAATAAGTAATCATAAACTTTCTATTTAGACAAAAATTAAACTGAACCCCCAATGCCAGACTCTGCATACAATGCAACACCACAGAAACAGAAACTGTCCCCTAGTACTGTGCAAAATATAAAGACAGCAGATGTAATTTGAAAAAAAAACTAACAAGTACCAATCACCACTTTACAAATTAACAAATAGAAATAAAACAAATATAGAAAGTAAAATAATACCATTTTATTGGACTAATACATTTAGCTTTCAGAGGCCAAAACCTCCGTCCTCGGGTCAGTACAGTATAGTGCTGTTACAGTATCCTATCCTGACCTGAGGAAGGGGGGTTTGTTCTCCGAAAGTTAGTCACAAATGTATTAAAATTAGTCCAATAAAAAGATTACCTTATTACATGTTCTATTATAAACATTTAACACATCTACAATACTTTATCCTAAAGCAAAAAAAATAAAAAAAAATATTTTATTTACAGTTTGTTGTCTCTGGTTTCTGCTTTCCTCATCTTCTTTTCACCGTCTTCCTTCCATCCAGCATCTGTCTTCACTCTCTCTCTCTCTCTCTCTCTCTCTCTCTCTGCCATCCAGTGTCTGCCCTCTCTGCCGTCCCTTCCATCCACTGCCTGCCCTTTCTCTCTGCCCCTTCAATCCACCATTTGCCCTTCCTCTCCCATCCATCCAGGGTCTGCCCTCCCTCTCGCTCCCCCTTCCATCTAGGATCTGTCCCCTCTCTCTCTCTCTGCCCTTTTTTCAGCCCCCAGTTCCAGCCCCCTTCTCCCCTCTGAACACCCCACCCCAGTCCCCTTCTCCCCTCCCCTTCTCCTGTCTGAGACCCCCACCACAGTCCCCTTCTCCCTTCCCCTGCCTGAGACCCCCACCCCAGTCCCCTTCTCTCCTCTGAACACCCCTACCCCAGTCCCCTTCTCCCCTCCCCTTTCTCCCTCTGAGATCCCCACCCCAGTCCCCTTCTCCCCTCCCCTTTTCCCTCTGAACACCCCACCCCAGTCCCCTTCTCCCCTCCCCGTCTGAGAACCCCACCCCAGTCCCCTTCTCCCCTCTGAACACCCCCACCCCAGTCCCCTTCTCCCCTCCCCTTCTCCTGTCTGAGACCCCCATCACAGTCCCCTTCTCCCCTCCCCTGTCTGAGACCCCCACTCCAGTCCCTTCTCTCCTCTGAACACCCCCACCCCAGTCCCCTTCTCCCCCCCCCCTTCCCTTCTCCCCTCTGAGATCCCCACCCCAGTCCCCTTCTCCCCTCCCCTTCCCTTCTCCCCTCTGAGATCCCCACCCCACCCCAGTCTCCTTCTCCCCTCCCCTGTCTGAGATCCCCACCCCAGTCCCCCTTCTCCCCTCTGAACACCCCCCCCCCCAGTCCCCGTCTCCCCTCCCCTTCCCCCGTCTGAGACCCCCACCCCAGTCCCCTTCTCCCCACCCAGTCCCCTTCTCCCCACCCCAGTCCCCTTCTCCCCTCCCCTTCTCCCCTCTGAGATCCCCCACCCCAGTCCCCTTCTCCCCCTCCCCTGTCTGAGACCCCCACCCCAGTCCCCTTCTCCCCTCTGAACACCCCCACCCGAGTCCCTTTCGCCCCTCTCCTTCCCACCTCAGTCCCGTTAAAACCGGCGAAGCAGCATCGCAGACAGCGCCTCGTGCCCTGCTTGTAAAAAAAAATCAAATCTCCTTCCTTCTCCTCGTCTTGACGTCGACTGACGAGGAGGAGAAGGAAGGAGATTTGATTTTTTTTTTTTTTACAAGCAGGGTACGAGGCGCTGCCTGCGACGCTGCTTCGCCGTTTTTTTTTAATGTGCGGCGCCGCGGGAACGGCCACGGGAGGCGGCGGGGAGCGGAGCACACCCCCACCCACTGGCACCCGGGGCGGACCGCCCCCACCGCCCCCCCCCCCTTGGTACGCCACTGCCTGGGATCAATTTGTGAAGTGCCCCCTAGGGTGCCCGTTTGGTGTCCTGGCATGTGAGAGGACCAGTGCACTACAAATGCTGACTCCTCCCACGACCAAAGGGCTTGGATTTGGCCAATTTTGAGATGGCCGTCGTTGGTTTCCATTATAGGTGAAAACCGAGGCCGGCCATCTTTAAGGTCGGCGATCTCAACATTTCGGTTGACCTAAATGTTGAGATGATTGAAACGAAAGATGGACGCCCATCTTGTTCGATAATACGTTTGTTCCGCCCCTTCCCGGGGCCGTCCCCGGAGATGGGCGCCCTTATACATGGGCGGCCCCGTTTGATTATGCCCCTCCACGTTACTATGTTACATTGAATATTGGAGTCTGTTCTCATTATTGTGCATGCTCACTCTCTTTGTAGTTTTGAACAATTTTTGTCTACTTATCATTTTTAAACTATTTATTTGCATGCTTCTAATTTGAATTCAGTTTGTGATTTTAATTTGAATTCAGTTCATGATGTTATTATTTATATGTCTGATTTTTAACTAATCTGTATGTCTGGCTCCACAGCTCTAACCCCTGATGCAGCCTTTGGGTGAAATGTGGCCACGTCAGGTATGTGTTTTAATAAAATATCCATATCTACATCTGTTGGTCTGCTTTCTGTTGTATACTGTTCTGACCACTTCCAGATCATTTCCTCTTCTGTGTGTTCATGTGGCAATATAAGAAATAATCTGTCTACCAGAGTTCCCTAATAGTCTTATCTGATTTTTCTTTGTGTTTTTTAGGGCTCCATGTTAATCGCAGTTAATGCCACAATTAATGTGTTATTTATTAGTCATGATTAAAATAAATCAATCATGGCTAACGAAAATAACTGCCCCCACACTGCACTTCCCTCTCTCGCTGGCTCCCCCATACCTTCCAATTCCATAGAGAGCAGTGACAGCACAGCAATGTCTATATGCTGCCTGCTTCCTGCTCTGGAGGCTCACTCTGACCTGTTCCACCCTTGAGGAAACAAAACATTGCATCAGAGGAGAGCAGGACAGATGAAAAGGAGCATCCGGAGCAGGAAGCAGGCAACATATAGACATAGCTGCACTGCTGCTGTTTTCTAACCAACTTGCAAGGTAAGGGAGGGGGGGAAATGCAGGATGGAGAGAGGAAGAGACGGAGTGATGTTAGACCCGAGGGGAGAATAGGGGAGTAGAGAGAAAAGGATGTAGGACCTGGGGGAAAGGCAGGCGAGCACAGATAGAGTGATGTTGGATCCAGGAGAGGGGGGCAGGAGAGCAGAGAGCAATGTTGGATTCAATGGGCAGAGGAGCAGAGAGAGAGCAATGTTGGACCCAGGGGAGGAAGGAGGAAAAGATGTTGGACCCGAGGGTAGTGGGGGAGAAAAGTGGGAGAGATGTTGGACCGGGAGGCAGAGGGGAGAGAGGAAGAGATAGATACAGGGCAGAAAGAAGATGCTGAGAGGCATCTTTTAATTTCCCAATTAATCACAATTACAATTTTTAATCAAAATGCAGTCCTAGTTTTTTTTAGTAGACACAACACACTGGACTAAAAATTTGAACTTATTCCCCCCATATTCTATATAGCGCCCTCAAATTGCAAGTGCAAATCAAGGCATATTCTATTTAATGCACCTTACTTAATATAATTGGATGTTAGCAAACAATTAATGGCACTAATTGGGACTAATTAGAATGTATATGCGCTAATTGCTAAGCATATTTTATACGCCAGTCCTTGTAAGTTCTACCATGCAGGTCTGAAATGGGGGTGTGCCGTAGGGCATGACATGTGTGTTTCTAAATTCTATGCACGTGGTACAGAATTTGGTGCTCCGTGCAGAAGTTTGGATGCTGGCATTTACACAAAGTACTTCTTGGAGTAAATGGCTGTGTCTTCCAGAACGACGCAGATCCCAGCTTAGGCGCTATTCTATTTATGGCACCTTGGACTTAGACTTTCTCTTGAACAGACTACCTATCCTATGTATAACTTAGGGGTCCTTTTACTAAGCCGTGTAAGTGTCTATGCACGCCCAACTTGCACCAAATGGAGTTACTGCCCAGCTACCACGTGGCTCTTGCGGTAAATTTATTTTTGGTGTGCATCAGATAGCTGTGTCTGAAAAATATTTTTTATTTTTTTGGCCAAACGCCAAGTGGCATTTGACGTGCATAGGTCATTACTGCCCAGTTACTGCGTGAGACTTACCGCTAGGTCAATGGCTGGCGAAAAGATCTCAGACCCAAAATGGACGCGCAACAATTTTGAATTTGCCGCACGTCCATTTTCGGCAAAAATTTAAAAAAGGCCTTTTTACAGGCGCGCTGAAAAATGTATCAGCGCACTTCCAAAACCCATGCCTACACTACCACAAGTCATTTTTCAGCACGCCTTTGTAAAAGGACCCCTTAGTCCTGTAACTTGGGGTTCTGATATATTCACTTTCTGGCCAACCATGCTTTTCACTTCCTCTGAAAAATCCAACATAGACATTTGTCTACATCCAACATAGACATTTGTCTAGGTGATGGGAAGAACTGGGTGTTGCTCTTGATTTGTGTGGGGGGGGGGGGGGGGGGCTTCCAGGTCACAGCTTGAACAAACATTCCTACTGTGCTGAAAGGTGTTTCCTCAAGAAGGAGGTGGCAGAGTGGTTAGAACACTTGCCTTATTCTTCTGGGGTGTGGTAGTTCAACACGATCACTGGTGTTCCCCCTCCTCCTAACCTGCATGCAGCCCATACAACCTGCTCAATAGCCATCCCCAAGCAGTGGGGGAGTAAACCACTTGAATCATAACATAACTTGTGCTAGTATTTAGTATACTTACATCCCTGGCCATGGAGGCTTGGGATATTTTATAATGTCAGGCCACACTTTTGATACAGAAGTGCCTCTCCCAGGCCCTTCTGTATCAAAAGCATGGCCTGGCATTATAAAATATCTTCTTTCCTTCCACAGGAACAGTCTGGCCAGGAGTTTACTGTCCTGGAAGGAGAAGTTTGGCTGTCTCCTTATTGAAGGCATTTTGGTGAATGTCCCTGTATGCATCACACCATACCATGATGTTTTGTACGCAATGACATCAAATCAGCGCTGATCAGTTTCTATACAATGCACAGACATTTAGGTATATTCTATGCTGCATGGAACAATTTAGGTGTATTCTACATACAGCACAGAAACGTTCTCGGCATATTCTGTAAATGGTGCACCGATGAGTGGGATTCTATAAATGCCACGTGGCCTTTACAAAATCTCCTCAGTGTGCTTTTATTTGGTGGCAATATTTTAGGCACCATCCAGCTCATTTTCGAAAGAGACCGCCAGCCATCTTCTGACACAAATTGGAAGATGGCCGGCGATCTCCCGAAACCGGCCAAATTGGTATAATTGAAAGCCGATTTTGGCCGGCTTCAACTGCTTTCCATCGCGGAGCCGGCAAATTTCAAGGGGGCATGTTGGTAGGGTAGTGAAGGCGGGACGGGGGCGGGACAGGGGTGTGCTCACGAGATGGCCAGCTTTGCCCGATAATGGAAAAAAAAAAGCCAGGCTTGACGAGCATTTCGCCGGCTTTACTTGGTCCCTTTTTTTTCACGACCAAACTTCAAAAAGGAGCCCCAACTAACCAACTGACCACTGGAGGGAATCGGGGATCACCTCCCCTTACTCCCTAGTGGTCACCAATCCCCTTCCACCCCAAAAAAAAATCCAAGTGCTCGTCAGGGAGTCCTAAATCAAAAGTATTTTTGCTCAGCTTTTTCATTAGTACCAGTGAGATTTGAACAGGCCACCTCTGGATTAGAAGAGCAGTGCTCTAACCACTTGGCCACAGCTCCACTTATTTGGATGCCCCTCCCTTTTGATTATGCCCCTTCAGGTCTCTCTCAGCCAATCACAGACAGGGGTCTCTCTCAGCCACTCACAGACAGCTAAATGTGCTGTGATTGGCTGAGAGAGACCTGAAGGGGCATAATCAAAAGGGAGGGACAACCAAGTAAGTGGAGTTGTGGCCAAGTGGTTAGAGCACCAGTCTCTACTCCAGAGGTGGCCAGTTCAAATCCCACTGGTACTACTGAAAAGCTGAGCAGAAATACTTTGATTTAGGACGAGCACTTGGATTTTTTTCCCCACTTTTTTTGAAGCCGGGCCATCTGTAAACCCGGCGATCTCAACATTTGACCTAAATGTTGAGATTTAGCCGGCCCCAACCGTATTATCGAAAGAAAAGATGGCCCGGCCATCATTTAGATAATACAGTTGGCACCGCCCTTTGCAGAGCCAGCCCCGAAGATGGCCAGCTATATAGATGGCTGGCGCCGTTCGATTATGCCCCTCCATATATATGTATATAATCTAGCCCATTATTCATAATGACCCGAAAATCTTTTTATTGGTGGTGACTCCTAACTGAAAACCCTGCATTGGCACATGGCGTTGGGATGACTTTTCCCTGATTGCATCACTGCACTTCACTTGTTCACATAAATTTCAACTACCAGTTGACTAGTCTCACGGAGGGGCATTCTAAATCCAAATTGAGATGTTTTGCTGAAACGTCTTAATCCAACTTCTAGCACACAGCCATAACAGAACCAGAAAAATATCTAAATTTCTGGTTCAGTTTTGGCTTGGAGCTAGACGTTTTCAGGCTGAGCATGCCCATCTGTAAGTACCATTTAAAAAAAAAGGGATGAAGCTGTTGGTGAAACGGGTGCCTATTGAGATATGGCGTAGTCCCAGGATACATGATAGATCTTATAGATCTACCAATAGAAACAGAACCGAATCATCACGATCATACCTAAACCTACATTACCCAAATTGTATAGGACTTAATACAAAACATCTTACGCATCCGGTTTTCTCCTACATAAGCGCACAACTATGGAATGGACTCCCGAAAGCTGTGAAAACAATCCACAACCACCTGAACTTCAGGAAATCACTAAAAACCAACCTGTTTAAAAAGGCCTACCCCAACGATCCTACATAAACCCCTTCATCCAGCAACACAGCATGACCAATGATTGTACTGGACAACATACAATCTCCATTCCTCTTGACCCTTCACAACTACCTCATTTGATCACCATATAACCTTGTATTTGTTCTCAACCAACTTGGTGAACGCCTGACGGTACTATGTAAGCCACATTGAGCCTGCAAATAGGTGGCAAATTGTGGGGTACAAATGTAACAAATAAATAAATAAAATGGTTTAAAGATAAGTGCTACTTCTTTTCTCTTAGGGCCTTGTTTACTAAGCCACACTGCTAGAGATACCCATATATTCCATATAGCATTAGCGAGTGCTAAAACGCTAGCATACCTTAGTAAACAGGGCCCTTAATTGCTGAAATAATTATTCTGCTATTGAAATTAATGCCAATTAGTGCCGATAATTGTTTATTAGCATCCAATTATTGGGGCTAATTGTCTCATTTTTCAATTAAATTGTGTGCGCAAATTGGGTGTGTGCCCACATTTGCGCACACTATTTTAAGCACCATTTATAGAATTTGGGGGTAAGAGGGCAATTCTATGACCTAGATGCTCACATTTATGTATGTGTTATGTGCAAACATGCATAAATGACAATATTCTGCTTATGCGCTATTCTGCAAATACCCACATAACTTATATAGTGTGTATTTGCTAGTGGGGTGTACACAAGGGGTGGAGCATGGGCAGGACATAGGTGGGCTCCTACTTACACACAAAGGGGCCATTTTACTCAGGTGCACTGAAAAATGGCCTGCAGTAGTGTAGACGCGTGTTTTGGGCTCGTGCAAAATTATTTTTTAGCGCACCTACAAAAATGCCTTTTTTGTTTGGCCGAAAACAGACGTGCAGTAAAATGAAAATTGTCGTGCGTCCATTTTGGGTTTGAGACCTTACCACAAGCCATTGACCTAGCGGTAAGGTCTCACACGGTAACCGGGCGGTAATGGTCTATGTGCGTCAAATGCCACTTCACGTGCTAGGTGCCGCGCCAGAAAAAATATTTTTCAGACGCCCGCAGCGGATGCGAACAAAATTGAAATTTTCCGCAAGGGCCACCCGGTCACCGGGCAGTAATTCCAATTTGGTGAACGTTGGTCGCACATAAGGCACCTAGGTGGCTAGTAAAAGGGCCCCATAGGAGGGAATTCAATAAACAGCGCTATAACTTACTGTATTTAACAAAGAGTGATAATACAATAATAACACTTTGGCAATAATAGTCAATAGCCTGCATTATGCCTGTAGGTTCACACAAGTTGCCAAGAAAACATAATTAGTGTGGATTTTGGCATCTATAACTCAAATTCTTGCATGCTGTAAGTGATATGTAATTTTAAGCTGTATAAAATGAATAAAGAAATAACATTGTGATTTGTCAATCAGTCTTATGTAATCTTATGTTAAAAGCATAGTCTAACATGATCTGAGGCAATAACCCATATAAAGATTTTAATAATGACACGACATCACACGAAGATTTTAGAAAGGATTTACAAAGTGGAATTGAACTGTCCAAATCAGGTCAGGGGGGATGATGGAGAGATTTTGATATGAGGAGGGATCAAAACAAAAGGGAAGGGGCTTGAGAATTCAGGAGAGGACATCAGCCACAGCAGTACCTTATGTATTCATGTAACTCTAAGTGGGCCGGCATTGTATTTCATGCCATGGTAAACAGCGCGGGTGCCCCTGCACTATCTGCCACTGTATGTAACACAGTGCCTATGAGAAAATGTGTGCCCAGGGCAGATTCTGGGCACAGCCCCTGAATTTACTGAATACTAGCTTTTGCTCCTAACATATATAAGTGCAAAAATGTATCAGACTCTAGTAGACATGCCCCAAACTTTGGGCTTCTTTTACAAAGCCATACTAGTGATTCCCACATGGCGATAGAGAGGAAGCCCATAGGAATTGAATGGGCTTCCTCTCATTTGCTGCACCGAGAATCGGTAGCGTGGCTTTGTAAGAGACCCTTTGGTAGTTCACTTGCAATCTGTATTTTCTACTCCTACATATTTCCCACATATTATAGCAATAACATTTGTTCCAGGCCTTCATGTTAACAAACTTATTAGCCTCCAGCACATATGAATCAGATTGACTCTATATACTATAATTACAAAACATACTTCCTGGAATGGAAGGAAGTCTGTCAGGGTATATTGGTATATTAGACATTTTCCTAAAACTCAATGTAAACACTGACCATACAGAGACAAGGGCATCTTCTGAAAAGCATATCGTTCCATAGGAAGTGAACTTTAAAGAGCAAAACACAATACTGATACGGAGAATGAAGAAAAGTAGAAAACATGCTGATAATAATTCTGTCTAAAGTACACTTTGTAATGGTCCATTTCAATTTGGAATTCTGCCAGGTACTTGTGACTGCAATGGTCACTGCTGGAAGAAGGATACTGGGCAAGATGGACAATCGGTCTGCCCCAGTATGGCTATTCTTATATATTACAATACAAATTTGATTTACATCCCATTTTACCATGAGTAGGAGTGGCTAACAGCAAGGTATGGAGGGTCATTTTTCGAAACAACATCCAAGCCACAATTAGGACATTCAACATCCCCCCCCAAAATCCATCTTGAATAGGAAATATGTTGGGATTTCCTGTTCGAACGTATATCCAAAATGAACAGCCATTTTACAAACTGAAACGTCCAAATTATGAATGCCAAAAATCCAAGGACAAAGATGTCCGTCTGGCAGCACTTTTACAGAACTGGCGATGCAGATGTCCTTGCAGAGCAGAGGAACAGTCTAGTGGTCAGTGCAGTGGACTGCAAACCAGGGCACCCAGGTTCATATCCCCCTACAATTCTTATTTTAAATGCTGAGCCCTCTAGGAACAGGGAATTACCTTCTGTACCTGGCTGCACACCACCTCAATAACCTTCAGGCTTGCAGGTGTCATGAACATTTAGGTATGGTAGGTATATGTCTTCTTCTGGAAGGCTTACAATTTAAAGGGAAAAAAAGAAAGAGACAGCTGACGTGAGTGTTGTACCTGGGTCCCCTGGTTTACCACTCACTGCCCTGATCACTAGGCTTCTGCTCAGGCTTGTTTTCTACTTTGTTCAGAATGTCCATAATACCTGATTAGCCTGGTATTCTCTTCCGGTTTCACTTTCAGGGGAGAGGGCAAGGGACAGCAACTAATGGGGAATTCATGAGGGGGTCATGTCTTAATCCCTCCAGTTGTCGGCTGCTCAATCAGAGCACCTTTTTGCACCCTGGACATGACTGAAACAGGTCTAAATAAGAACTTATTTCTTTTTAGACTTGGACATTTCTTCCATTTGATTTTCACTGGTGGATGTCCTGATTTTGGGCTTTCCCTAGTCCCGTCCAAAATATGCCTACAACTCGCCCTCTATTTGAATGAACTGCAGTGTAGGATATCCAAATTCTACAGTTCCAAAATCACAATTTGGATGTTTCTGGCAGATGGATGCTTTTTTTGCCATTTTAAGACGTCCATGTGTTTTGAAAATTAGCCTCATAGCCACTCTGGCTATATCTTTGGGGGGGGGGGGGGGTACCTTAACATGACTGAGTCAGTACTGTGCCCACCAACATTGTTTTTAGTGCTGGAGGAGGGGCTGAAAGGTAAAGTCACCTCAGTGATAGTGTGTGTGGCTTTGAGATACTCTCTAGGACTGATTGGTACATGTTGTTGAGTTGGCATTTCTCTGTTGAGTGAGAAAGTGGCACCAGGGCTTTCTCTTCATGAGCCCAGGCTTGAGGAAGGTATTGGCCCTTTCACCCAACCCAACTGTGATGTGTCTGTGATTTGAGTTTAGGGGACGTGTTATGGCAAGGTAGCCATGTTGCAACTGAGGTATTTGATTAGTCATCCCTATACTATGGTCTGATAAAGGGAAGTGTGCAAGTTTTGTAACCTATGTAGGGAGGATTGAGCCAATGTGCATCACCATCAGGGCAGAAGGATGGTTCAATGTGTGGTGGTGTGAATATGTCCACATGGGGACTTTGACTTCATCACCTTGGTTAGTTCATAATCGACTAGCTGACTATCTCACAGTGGAAGGAAGGTGCTCAAGGTATTTAAGATTGTGAATGTTATTCTATATTTACAGGCCAATGAAGGGATGGCTAATGTTTGTTTCTGGTTAAATGTATAGAGCTGCAGTCACACATTTTCTTGGTCTTTGTGTCTGAAGTGGAAGGTGTATGTGAGTGCTAATGTGAATAAAATTCAACAGGAGTAGTCCAATTACAGTCCTTATTTTGGGAATTCTCTTCCTATGGTATTTCTCTTGATATACAAGCTTCCTTCAGAAGCACGACAGTCACATCTGATGAAGAAACTCATGTGCTCTCAGGAGCCTACCAACAGCTTTCTTGTTGGTCCCTTTGTAAGATCTCACAACCGAAAAAGATTCCTGATGAAATACAGGAACTCAAGTATGTGGAAAGCTCATCCTTTAAGGCAATACTATGGCAATGGCTTTTGGTGTTCACCTTTTAATGAGATCCCAAATGGATAGCAGCCACGCTTTTGCTAAAGAAAAAGGAAAGCTTGTTAAAATTTAAAACCAGCTACTTCTCGGGTTTTTTTAAGGAACAATCCTAAATGCCACAAGCATAAACAGAGTTGCTAGTTTATCTATACAATCAGATTGCATGTTGCTTTACTGTTTATTTTGTGAATAAGTCTAATATCTTGCTTGTGATTGAGTGTAGGAGTTCAGTTTTCAGTACAATTAGTCATAGAAATCATCAGACCCAAACAAAATTTTGCTTTGTGCTAGTTCTGTCATCCTCAACCGAAATGTGTGTATGCCTGGTAATTATTCACAAAATGAGGTTATAAATGATAACAGGCAGATCAAGTCAGTGTATTGAAGTGGGAATCTTTTTTTTCCCCAAGGACTTTAATGTTATGGGTTTTAGACATGCTGCAGAAAATTAAATGTATGCTATCAGGTTTTATTACCTTTGACTTTTAGCTGTGCAGTACATAAAATTAATTTGCATTTTACAGAATAAATCCAGGATTAATGATGGCAATTCTTTCCCTGCATCAAGGGACTGTGGAATGGTTTTTATAGTTCTTCTAATATTCAGGAGTGAGAGGTCTGAAATGTGTACAACACATTTCAACCTATATGGCCTTGATTGTTAAGATTCCATTTTTACTGAGTCTTAGTGGAATAATTTTGAAACAATAAATTTAGGATTATAAATGAGATTTTTTCTCTGAGTGCTATTTTATAGTAGTCTTTCTGTACCTATATATAAGAAGGGCAGTTGTTTGCAATGATGTGGAAAATGTCAATGATATATCCCATGTTGCTGCAAGTTGTTACTGAATAATGTTTCAATTGTTATAGATTCTTTCTGCAGTACAATCAAAGTGGTTTACATATTACATACAGGTACTCTTTTCTGTTCCTGGTGAGTTCACAATCAAATTTTATCAGTAGCAATAGGATTCTTATTAACTGCAATATCCCCTGAATTAGGGCCCCATTTACTAAGCCATGCTAAATGTGCGATAGTGCTTTTAGCGTGCTCTAACCATTAGTGCGTGCTGTGTAGGCTCATTTTGTGCACACGCTAAAAATGTTAGCACACCTTTGTAAACAGAGCACTAGTGGTCCAATGTGGTTTACAAATTAAGAACAGCTACAATACATTAAAATATGATTTTTAGAAGGGAACTTGATATATTGCCTTTCTGAGGTTTTTACACTACATTCACAGTGGTTTACAAATATTCAGGTACTTATTTTTTATACCAGGGGCCATGGAGGGTTAAGTGACTTGCCAGAGTCACAAGAAGCTGCAGTGGGAATTGAACTCCGCTCCCCATGATCAAAGTCCACTGCACTAACCACTAGGCTACTCCTCCATTCCTCCAAACACTATTTTAATTAAATCAGAATCTACCAAATAAATGTTTTCAGCTTTCTCTGAAAAACATAGGGGTCTTTTTACAAATGGCCAGAGGGCTAACGCACAGGTAGTGCGTGCCCAATCAACACTACCACTGGGGTACTGCATGAGTTCAACAGTAATTCCAATTTTGGTACGTGACAAATCCCGAAGTAGAAATAATTTTCTACCACAAGGTGTTCCCAGCGGTAACTGGCAGCGCATGCTGCATGGTTACCACGTGGGTAGGCATATGAGCCCTTACTGCTAAGGCAATGGGTGGTGGTCAGGGCTCAGGCCATAATAGGTACACGCTAGTTTTAATATAAATGCAGGCCCATTTCCCGGTCCTTTAAAATAGCCTTTTGTACCAGCCACAGTAAAAAATGGCCCAGCAAGCACCTAAAAGAAGGCCCACACTATCGCAGATCGTAGGCAAACAAAACGTGATTTATTAATATAACCCAATTGTAATATATGTATATATTACAATTGGGTTTATATTAATAAATCACGTTTTGTTTGCCTATGATCTGCTCCGTTTGTTTTCCATCTTGGAGTTCGCAGACCGTCTGCCTCTGTGCTTTTCTTGGACCCACACTATCGCAGGCCACTTTTACCAATTGGCTTTGTAAACGGACCCCATAATAACTTGTCTCAGTTATAATACCAGACTAAAAAGAGTTCCAAAAAGGAATTACCAGATATGAAACATAGTCTTTGCTATGTTAAAAAATGCACACCTTTGAAAGGAGAGAGCAAATAATAAAGAACTATGTAATCGAGCCGAAAACCAAGTTAATGGCACAACAATCAAATTTATCACACAATTCTCAGGCAACTCCATGAAGGACCTGAACATCAGACAAGTCAATTTATATAAAATTCTTTCTTGAACAGGAAGCCAGTGCAAATTAACTATGTGAGAGAATATACTACAACATTTTATAAGTTTGAATATTAATCCCTTTCGAGGTGTTCTGGAATCAACTGAAGCTTCTTAACAAGCTTCGAAGCTAACCCCAAATACAAGATGTTGCAATAATCAATGTAAGGTAGAATTAGTAATTGTACCAACAAAGGAAAATCTTTTGCTCAGAATAAGTACCTGGGGCAACGGTGGCTTAAGTGACTGCCTGGATCGAATTGGTAGAGGGGTAGCATTGTATGTTAAGGAGGGCCTTGAATCAAATAGATTGAAATTCTGCAAGAAACAAAACAATCTGGGAATCGCATATGGATTTAAATTTCATGTGTAAAGGGGGAAAAGGATAGTGATAGAAGTATACTACGTCACCTGGCCAGAATGAACAGACGGATGTAGAAATGTTATCAAAATTAGGGAGGCTAACAAACTGGGGAACACAATAATAATGGGTAATTTGAATTACCCAGATATCGACTGGGTAAATAACATCAGGGCATGCTAGGGAGGTAAGATTCCTTGACAAAATCAAGGACTGCTTTATAGATCAGCTGGTACAGGAGCCAACAAGAGGAGGAAACTTTCTAGACCTAGCCCTTAGTGTACTGCAAGATCTGGTGCAGGATGTAATGGTGATGGGGCCGCTTGATAACAGTAATCATAATATGATCAGATTTGATATTGGCTTTGGAGTAATACACACAGGAAATCCAATACGTTAGCATTTAACTTTCAAAAGGAGACTGATAAATGAGCAGAAACATTGAAAAAAAAACTTAGAGGAGCAGCTGCGAAGGTCACAGATTTACATCAGGCGTGGATGCTGTTCAAAAATACCATCCTGGAAGCCCCAGGTCAAATATATTCCATGTATTAAAAAAAGAGGAAGGAAGACCAAATGACAGCCAGCATGGTTAAAAAGTGAGGTGAAAGAAGCTATTAGAGCTAAAAGAAAATCCTTCAGAAATGGAAGAAGGATCCAACTGAAAATAATAAGAAACAGCATTAGGAATGGCAAGTCAAATGCAAAGCGCTGATAAGGAAGGCAAAAATTGCATTGGAAGACAAAACACATTGCAAAAAAATTTTTTAGGTATATTAAAAGCAAGAAGCTGGCAAAAGAATCAGTTGGACCTCTAGATGAAAATGGCAGATACAAATCAAGGTAAGGTATGCACATGAAGTAGCACACATGAGTTTATCTTGTTGGGCAGACTAGATGGACCGTGCAGGTCTTTTTCTGCCATCATCTACTATGTTACTATGTATGTAGATGACTGAGCGGTAAAGGGGGTACTCAGGAAAGTGGAGAGATTAAATGAATTCTTTGTTCGGTCTTTACCTAGGAAGATTTGGGAGAGAAACTGGTGCCAGAAAAGATATTCAAAGCTGATGAGTCAGAAACTGAATGAAATCTCTATAAATCTGGAAGATGTAATGGCGCAGTTTGACAAATTGAAGAGAAGCAAATCACCTGGACCAAAAAGTATTCATCCCAGAGTACTGATAGAATTGAAAAATAAACATGCAGAACTATTATCAGTAACATGCAATTTATCTTTAAAATCAAGCATGGTACTGGAGGGTGGCCAATGTAATGCCGATTAAAAAAAAAAAAGGATCCAGAGGTGTTCCAGGAAATTATAGACCGGTGAGTCTGACATCGGTGCTGGGCAAAATGGTACAGACTATTATAAAGAACAAAATTACACAGCATATTCTAAAGCACAGATTAATGAGACAAAGAGGGGCATTTTCGAAAGGGACGTCCAAATTGCGATTTGAACGTCCTTGCAAAATGGCGAAATCTAGGGGCGGGGAAACCCGTCTTTTTGAAACAAGATTGATGTCCATCTTTCGTTTCAAAAATACTGGGACGTCCAAATCCTTAAATTTCACCATCCCTAGATTTGGACGTGCCTAGACATGGACGTTTCTGATTTTTGGCGATTTTCGAAACCAAACATGTCCATGTCAGAAACGACCAAATGCAAGCCATTTTGTCGTGGGAGGAGCCAGCATTTCTAGTGCACTGGTCCCCCTGACATGCCAGGACACCAACTGGGCACCCAAGGGGGCACGGCAGTGGACTTCATAAATTGCTCCCAGGTACATAGCTCCCATACCTTGTGTGCTGAGCCCCCCAAACCCCACTACCCACAACTGTACACCACTACCATAGCACTTATGGGTGAAAGGGGGCACCTAGATGTGGGTACAGTGGGTTTATGGTGGGTTTTGGAGGGCTCACTGTTTCCTCCACAAACGTAACAGGTAGGGGGATGGGGCTGGGTCCGCCTGTCTTATGTGCACTGCACCCACTAAAACTGCTCCAAGGACCTGCATACTGCTGTCACATACCTGAGGATGACATCTGAGGCTGGAATACAGGCTGCTACGACATATTTTTAAAGATGTTTTTTGTGGGTGGGAAGGGGTTAGTGACCACTGTGGGAGTAACGGGAGGTCATCCCCGATTCTCGCCGGTGGTCACCTGGTCATTTTGGGCACCTTTTGTGCCTTAGTCATAAGAAAAAGAGGTCCGGGTGAAAACGTCCAAGTGCTCGTCAGGGACGTCCTTGTTTTTTCAATTATGGGTCAAGGACGTCCAACTGTTAGGCTCGTCCAAGTCCCACCTTCACTACGCCACCGACACGCCCTCTTGAACTTTGGCCATCCTTGTGACAGAGTGCACTTGGAGACATCCTAATTCGGGTTTTGATTATACTGATTTGGACGTCCCTGGGAGAAGGACATCCATCTTCCAATTTATGTTGAAAGATGGACTTCCTACACTTTCGAAAATGATCCCAAAAGCCAACATGGATTTAGTGGAGGGAAATCTTGCCTCACTAATGTATTATATTTCTTTGAAGGAGAGAAAAACATGTGGAAAAGGTGAGCCGGTCGATATTGTGTATCTGGATTTTCAAAAGGCATTTGACAAAGTAGCTCTTGAAAGACTTCTGAGGAAATTGGAGAGTTATGGGATAGGGAAAGGGATCTGGGTGTCATCATTGATGATACATTGAAACCCTCTGCTCAGTGTGAGGTGGCGGCTAAGAAAGCAATATTGTGTGCAATTCTGGTCACCGCATCTCAAAAAAGATGTGGAGGGGCATAATGGAATGGGGACGACCATCTCTAAGGGCGCCCATCTCTAAGAACATCCCGGGAAAGGGGTGGGGAAACCGCTATTATCGAAACAAGATAGGCGTCCATCTTTTGTTTCGATAATACGGTCGGGGACGCCCAAATCTCAACATTTAGGTCGACCTTAGAGATGGTCGACCTAAATGTTGAGATGGTCGACCTTAGAGATGGTCGTCCCTGGTTTTCGGCGATAATGGAAACTGAGGACACCCATCTCAAAAACGACCAAATCCAAGGCATTTGCTCATGGGAGGTGCCAGCATTCGTAGTGCACTGGTCCCCCTCACATGCCAGGTCACCAACCGGGCACCCTAGGGTCACTGCAGTGGACTTCACAAATTGCTCCCAGGTGCATAGCTCCCTTACCTTCAGTGCTGAGCCCCCCAACCCCCCCCCCCAAATAAAACCCACTCCCCACAGCTGTACACCACTACCATAGCCCTAAGGGGTGAAGGGGGCACCTACATGTGGGTACAGTGGGTTTCAAGTGAGTTTTGAAGAGCTCATATTTACCAGCACAAGTATAACAGGTAGGGGGAGGATGGGCTTGGGTCTGCCTGCCTGAAGTGCACTGCACCCACTAAAACTGCTCCAGGGACCTGCATACTGCTGTCATGGAGCTGGGTATGACATTTGAGACTGGCATAGAGGCTGGCAAAAAATGTTTTAAATTTTTTTTAGGGTGGGAGGGGGTTGGTGATCCCTGGGGGAGTAAGGGAGGTCATCTCCAATTCCCTCCGGTGGTCATCTGGTCAGTTTGGGCATCTTTTTGAGGCTTGGTCGTGAAAAAAAATGGACCAAGTAAAGTCAACCAAATGCTCGTCAGGGATGCCCTTCTTTTTCTATTATTGGCCGAGGACGCCCATCTCTTAGGCACGCCCCAGTCCCGCCTTCGCTACGCCTCCAACATGCCCCCATGAACTTTGGTCGTCCCTGTGATGGACTGCAGTTGAGGACGTCCAAAATCAGCTTTCGATTATGCCAATTTGGGCGATCCTGAGAGAAGGACACCCAACTCCCGATTTGTGTCAGAAGATGGGCGCCCTTCTCTTTCGAAAATGCCCCTGAGAGTGGAACTAGAAAAGGTACAGAAGACAAACCAAAAGATGCCACTTTAATTCCCTCTGACAAGGGGATCAATGGACAGACATGACGCAAAGGAAGTAGTTTTTTTTAATCACGTTTTCATTATTGTCTTGTTAACCTCACTCATATTGCGTAATAGATGGTTGATATATTTGACATTTCTCGAGCGGGTACTAATGTAAGGATGTGACGTCATCCCTTTTGGCGCCTTTTTTTGTTTAAATTGGTAGACAGGAAACAGAAAAGAAGAAACTGGAACCAACAAGCTTGGAAAAATAAAGTATCCAGACAACAAAGGTATAAAACAGTGTTTTATTTTTAATTTATTTGGTGGCTATCTTAGCTTTGGGAAATGTGTTTCATGGACGTCTTTGTATTTTTTTTTTCAGTACAAGAGGAAATGCATTTCTGTTTTTTTTAAATCATTTTTATTGGGAACAAATTCAGGGTACAACTCAATTGAAAACATGCTGCATTTCTGTTTTTATTTCTCCTATGTTATGGTACAGGCCTAGTTTGACTTCTTGAGTTTTCCAATTCAATTTTTCTCTTTATATTTCTAATTTATGATCCCTTGTTCTATATTTGGTGTGTGACTGAGGTGTGGTATTCTTTTGGTAAGCAGTTTCGGCATAGAACTCTGTAACAGTTCTGCTTGTTCTGTTTTACCAGTTGTAGGTGTATTGGTATTTTAGGGTACCGTGTAATATTTGTATTGCTGCTTGTTCTTAAGTAGGGTTCTTGTTTTTTAAATCATAGGAATCAATGCCACTGTTCTATGGTAGATTTACTACATTTATGCTGAATTATGATTTTTTTTTTAGGTTTTGTGTTTTTTTTTCAATGAGCATGGTAGTGGAGAACTTTATTTTACTATTACTGAGAGTGGAGGAGTGGCCCAGTGGTTAGGGTGGTGGACTTTGGTCCGCATGTGGAGAGCAGCTCCCTTTAAAAGCTGCTGCTACAAGTACAATTATACATACAAATATTTTAACAATCCTTTAAAAAAAAAAAAAACTATCTAGCCCATAAAATAAATTTAATTCAATAAAAGTAGGGTTTAAAATGTTACCAACTTTACAAATACAGCTTAAAAGAGATTTTCTTTCTCTCCGTGTCATAGTGACATTACAGGAGGCAACATAGCTCACCCAAACAAAACTGTACATAAAACTTAAAAAAAGAAACTGCTTCTTATTCTAAAAATAAGAGAAATACACTGGACAGAGGCCTATATCATTAGTATTATGCTAACACTGTTTTATATCTCTAGTATTTGAATTCCAGTGCTGTTAAATGTGTATATTTTGTACTGTTTCACAGTAGTTCTATTATTAGGTTTCAATTTACTGTTTTCAAGTTTACCTCATTTACTGTATTTATGTTTATTCTGTTTATTTGTTTATTCTGGAGGAAAGGAGAAACAGAGTTGATATGATACAGACGTTCAAATATTTGAAAGGTATTAATCCGCAAACGAACCTTTTCCATAGATGGGAAGGCGGTAGAACTAGAGGACATGAAATGAGATTGAAGGGGGGCAGACTCAAGAAAAATGTCAGGAAGCATTTTTTCATGGAGAGAGTGGTGGATACTTGGAATGCCCTCCCACGGGAGGTAACGGAATTCAAATCAGCATGGGATAAACATAAAGGAATCCTGTTCAGAAGGAAGGGATCCTCAGAAGCTTGGCGGAGATTGGGTGGCAGAGCTGGTGGGGGGAGGCGGGCTAGTGGTTGGGAGGTGGGGCTAGTGGTTGGGAGGCGGGGCTAGTGTTGGGCAGACTTCTATGGTCTGTGCCCTGAAAATGACAGATACAAATCAAGGTCAGGTATACACATAAAGTAGCACATATGAGTTTATCTTGTTGGGAAGACTGGATGGTCCGTGCATGTCTTTCTCTGCCATCACTATGTTACTATGATTATTTTACTATTGTTATGCTGTTAACAAAATTATAGGCCCTGTTTACTAAGCTGCGCTGTAGGCGTTTACACTTTTTAGTGCGTACTGAAAATGAGCACACGTTAATGCTAGATATACCCATAGGGATATAATGGGTGTCTCTATTGTTAACGTGTGCTAAAAAGTGTGCACACCTACAACACAGCTTAGTAAACAGGGCCCTATAAGTTTTATGTTAAACTGTACCTACTGTACACCGCCTTGGGTGAATCTCTTCATAAAGGTGGTTAACAAACCCCAATCAATCAATCAATCAATATCCAAAAAGACTTCTAAAAAAATTAGACACCTTAAAAAAATCACAATGAAAATGCCACAACAAAGATGGCTGGCATCATTAAATCATAAAAATACTCACTAAAAAATGCTCGTTTTGAAAAAGAAAGGTGAATTAATGCACTGCAGAGGCTGCTTAACATGCACATATCAAAAAACAGCAAGCTGTATCCATAAAAAAGTTTGATAAAAATCAGCTATAACAAAATAGCAGCTGTCAATAAAATATACACAACCCCTTAAAAATGCTTATTTTTGAGTAATAATTACATAACTTTGAAAAGTATAAGATACATTTTTAGTTAAATGCAATAAAACCCCTCAGAATCAATAAAAAATACTGCAATAGAAAATGCCTTTAAAAACCTTTAAGAGTTAGGAAACTATGGGGAAAGTAAATTCTCACCCCCCCCCAAAAAGATTATGCAAAGTACCTATGCAAAATTTTCTCAGAATATTAGAAACCAGATTCTAAAGGGTAAAAATAGACTCTCATAATATCATTGAAAATCAGACAAGTCCAGTTCCTGATTAAGGGACCCTTTTACCAAGCCACGCTAAAAAGTGGCCGGCGCTGTTGTCAGTGCGTGGGTTTTCAACACAATAAGGCCACTTTTAGCATGGCGGTAAAATGGCCACATTTCCATATTTGTCTTTAACGGCTATGTGCCAATTTACCAATTAGAGCATAGCCATTACTGACACTTAAGGGCTCCCACGCTAACTCTGTGGTAATTGGACAGTGAGTGGCAATGTGCCCATGCTACCTGATTAGTGCAGGGCACACCTACTTTCCACCCATAGTTTTGCCTCCCAGGCTGAAAAATAAAAAATATTTTTCATCAAGGGATTATTAGCGCATGCTGATGGACAGACTACCGTGGGACACCTCAGCGTGTCCTGTAGCAGTGCTTTTTGCTGCACGTTAGGCATTATTATTATTTATTGCATTTGTATCCCACATTTTCCCACCTTTTTGCGGGCTCATTGTGATAGCGCATGCGCTAGTGCCTACCGTGGCTTAGTAAAAGGGCCCCTATCTCCTTTTGGATTAACAGTGTTCAACTTAAAAATCAATATTTGTTCCAATTTCAGGAGTTTGACATCAAGATCACCACCTCTCCAGGATACCTCAGGTTTGGCCAGAACTAAAAATGTATAATCCTCATTTAGGTTGAGAATTGCTCTGTGATTACGATGTTGTTTATATTTGATCAATAATCGATTTATTAGTGATTATCTAATTATAGTAATAGTAATCTACCTTAACACTTGTTACGTGGACTAGAAATACCCATGTTATGTTGTTACAATAAGAACCACCAAAAAATAAACACAATTATGTGGTCCTGTTGAACACAATCAAGATGATATCATTTTCCTGGTCAACAAATTATTAAAAGAGTAATGAGCTTGGGGCAGTAAATAAATCTGGTCATTTATTCTTACTTATTTATACCCCACATTCTCCCAAGCAAGATCGGTTCAATGTGGCTTACATCAAACTTTAAAGCAAAGTACAATCTGTGCTGTGTGATGCTTAAGTTTTGGTGTTACTACATTACATACAATTCCACTGCTGATTCATATAACGATTTTGTTTTAACATATGTTGCATATATTAAAATGTATTTTTTTAGAGCAAGCTAATACAGTCCATTTTGTTTCACTGCAAAGGAAACATGCTTTTTTTTTTTTTTTTTTTAAGTTGCACCTTCTAGTTCTGTTCTTCCCTGGAAGAAAAATAAGGACTAAAAAGGCAAAAGAGACTTTTGTAGAGACCATGGAGAAAAGGCGGAAGAGGCTGTAAAAGAGCACGTGGAGCAGTGAAAGGCTTCCGGGGGGAAGGGGGTTCTGTGTGCGAGACAATGAGCAGAGTCGCAGAGAAAGAGGAAGGCAGAAACTTGCAGGTTAATATTCAGCCTGCACCACATGCGATTTAACTGGGCAGGAGCCTTTCCTGCCCAGTTAAATCGCTTTGCATCGGGTAGTTGGAGTCTAATCCTGGGATAGACAGAGGCACCCAGGCCATGGGTTTGCTGCTGTCACTGTCTTTTTAAAATGAAAAAAATAAAATAAAATAAGGCATATAGCACAGCACTGAAATGCACAATATAGCATTGCAAATAGGAAAGGGGGCTCACTACAATTGACTTTTAAGGTGTATAGAATGCTATGAATAGCAGGAGAGTCCAGGAGAATAGTCCCAGTGTAAAAAAAAATCTAAAGGTATTTTTAAAAAATTCTTTTTAATGAAAAGGGAAATATATGTAAAAAGTCCACATCTCAACAACTGTGGAACAAAAAAGTGAACTTTTAAACTACTACTACTATTTAGCATTTCTATAGCGCTACAAGGCGTACGCAGCGCTGCACAAACATAGAAGAAAGACAGTCCCTGCTCAAAGAGCTTACAATCTAATAGACAAAAAAAAAAATAAAGTAAGCAAATCAATCAATTAATGTGAACGGGAAGGAAGAGAGGAGGGTAGGTGGAGGCGAGTGGTTACAAGTGGTTACGAGTCAAAAGCAATGTTAAAGAGGTGGGCTTTCAGTCTAGATTTAAAGGTGGCCAGGATGGGCAAGACGTAGGGGCTCAGGAAGTTTAGGGCGTAGGGTGCAGCGAGACAGAAGGCGCGAAGTCTGGAGTTGGCAGTAGTGGAGAAGGGAACAGATAAGAAGGATTATCCATGGAGCGGAGTGCACGGGAAGGGTGTAGGAAGGACGAGTGTGGAGAGATACTGGGGAGCAGCAGAGTGAGTACATTTATAGGTTAGTAGAAGAAGTTTGAATAGGATGCGAAAACGGATAGGGAGCCAGTGAAGGGTCTTGAGGAGAGGGGTAGTATGAGTAAAAGCGACCCTGGTGGAAGACGAGACGGGCAGCAGAGTTTTGAACCGACTGGAGAGGGGAGAGTGACTAAGTGGGAGGCCAGCAAGAAGCAGATTGCAGTAGTCTAAACGAGAGGTGACAAGGGTGTGGATGAGGGTTTTGGTAGAGTGCTCGGAAAGAAAGGGGCGATTTTACGGATGTTGTAAAGAAAGGTGTAAAGGTGTACTAAGAGGATCCGGCAGTATCCTTCATTTACCTTTTTCCACTCTGAAGCACTGACAAAAACATCAACCCTCCCCCTTCACAGACCCCCTAGAAAACTCCCCAAATCCCCCTCCCAAATCCCCGTACATCCCCCTTCCCTGGTCCCCGCCTAACAGAGAGAATACAAAACCTAGGTTTAATAAAACAATATAACCCACACAAGTTTTCTATTGTTTTCAATAGCATTTGCTATTGTTCTGGACAAACCAATATGGCAGCAAGCTCCACCCACTGGCTTCAGCCCAATTAATGAGCCAGATAGGCTCATGCTGTCTTCTGTCATTAAGCCTCATTGAATCAGAGCATATGCAACACTCACTGACAGAGACTCACTGCTAGTACCTTTACCAGCTGGGCTGAGGGCTGCTATTGTTATTGTGCAGTCACTGATACTTCAAGAAAGAAACACTAGAGGATGAAGGAAGAAGACTGGTAAGTAGTGGAAGGAGTCATGGGGAAAAGGGTGTATATTTCTAACTCTACACCAGGGGCGTAGCCACGGGTGGGCCTGGGTGGGCCTAGGCCCACCCAGTTTGGGTTCAGGCCCACCCAGCAGAGCACCTTTGTTGGAACGGCAGCAGAGGGAGCAGGCTGGCTGAGCTCCCCGATCCTGCATCTCCCTCTCTCTGTCCCACTACAGCGCTTCCCAGACGCTACCTACCTACAACCGCCACGATCCTCCCGTTTCAGCAGCAGCACGGACCAGCGGTAGCGATTCATGCTGCTTCTGCTTCGTGCTAACCCGGAAGCGTCTCCTCTGCAGCGTCCCACCCCCATTATTACAACTTCCTGTTTCTGCTGGGGCAGGACGCGGGCGCTCGGCAGAGGAGACACTTCCGGGTTAGCACAAAGCAGCAGTAGCATGAATCGCTACATGAATCGCTACCGCTGCTGCTGAAACGGGAGGTACATGCTGGATCGTGGTGGTGGTAGGTAGGCAGCGTCTGGGAAGCGCTGCAGTGGGGCAGAGGGAGGGAGATGCAGGATCGGAGCTCAGCCTTTTAAGGGTGGTGCCCCATTGAAGAGTGGGAGAGTTGGGGGGGAGGTCTCCATAAGATAGATGCTGCATGGGGGGGGGCATGAAGTGGAGAGGGGCAAGAGAGAGAGAATTGTGGGACATAGGGTAGAGAGGGGTAGAAAGTTAAAAATCTTGCATGGGTAGGGGTAGAGGGACAAGAGAAGGAGAAATGTTGGACATGGGGGGTAGTGGGGAGGGAGAGATGGTAAATGTGGACAGGGGGTGGTGAGGAGGAGAAGATAGATGGTGAAAAATTGGACATGGTGGTGGAGGGCAGGAAGAGATTTGTAGGGGGAAGCGAGAGATGTTGGATGGGGCACAAGGGAGGGGGAGAGGCAGAAATGTTGAACCTGGCACAGCAAGTGGAAGGGAGGAAGAGAGGAAAAATGCTGCATGGGGGGAGGGGGAAGAGAAGTGTTGGACCCATGGCACAAGAGAGGGAGAAATGGTAGAACGTGGGAGAGGGGGAGATATATTGGACCTGGGGGTGAATGAGAGGGAGAGAAAAACACAGGAGGTGGAGAGGAAGAAAGGAGGAGATGTTGGATTCAGGAGCAGAAGGGTGATGGAGAGATGCCGGACAGTGGGAGCGAGGGAAGAGAGAGGGAGAAATGTTGGAACATGGGGGAGAGGGCAGGAGGGAAAGAGAGATGTAAGGCTACAAGAGTGGGGTGGGAGAAAGAGGGAGCAGATGCTGGGTTACAAGGGTGGAGGGAAGAAGATGGTGGAACCATGTGGGAGAGGCCAGGAAGGAGAGGAAAGAGGGTGGCAAGGAATAAATAAAAAGATAGTGATTACAGAGGATAGAAATATGGTAATGAAAGGGAATGGAGGGCTGAGGAAGGAGTGAGATGGGGAAATGGAAAAGCTAGTAGGTGAGAGAAAAAGATGAAAATCTGATAGGTAGCTGTAAACTAAAAAGGAGGAGAACAGTGAGAGGGTGAAATTGAGTTGACAGCAAGGCAGAAGAAGAAAAAAGAGAGGAAAGAAGCTAAAAATAAGAAGTCAATATGTCAGAAGCAGGTGTAGTGAAGGTTAAAAGAAGACAAATGGACAGCAGCCGCTTTGAAAGAGAATTAGAAGACGACAGACAGGAAAGCAGAAAGAAGCTGCAACCAACATGATGGAAAAATACAATGTCCAGACCACAAAGGTAGAAAACAATGTATTTTGAATGTTTTAAATGGAATATGCTGGCTTTGGGAAATCTACATAGCAAATATGTTTGTATCGTGTTCAGGAGAAAGGAAATGCATTTCTGATTTTATTTCTCCAGTGTTGAAGTACATGCTAAGTTTAACTTTTTTGGGGTTCCGAGTTCAATTTTTGTCTAAATATTTTTATTTCTGATACGTGATCCCATGTTCTGTATTTGGTGAGGGTCTGTTGGTGTGACAGTAATGGCAGGTTGGGAAATTGGAGGGAAGGCAGGGAGGAGAGGGGATCAGGGAGGGGGCCCTAGCATATCTAACACCAGTTCTGACCCTTGCTGTATAGCTGGTAGAGATCCCAAGCCTCCCCAGCTGAGGACTTCCTCCAAAGACGGCCATAACTTCCTTCTACCAAGCTCTGCAGTCAGTGACAGCATGCTTGAGTCACCGACAGCTAAGCACGCATAGGGTGCTGGCATCAGTGGTTTACGGATGTTGCTACTGCCTGTCAAGTTTGGTAAAAGGGAGTTCTGGCCACCTTCAGAGAAAGTCTTCAGCTGACAGAGTTTGAGGATCCTTATTAGCTAATGTATTTATATTTTGCAGTAGGGCAGAGAAAATATTGTGCCCACCCACTTTGGGCTCAGGCCCATCCAAAATTGGCTGTCTGGCTACGCCACTGCTCTACACCAAGCATAAAGGGGATAGGTTTTTGACTGCAAGGCCACATAAAGAGTATGTGTATACCTTTTACGCTGTGAATATCACTGAATTTCCTAAACAAAAGTGTGTACGTGCATTCACTTTGAAAGTTAACTCAGAGGATTTATGCACTGACATTTACTGCATTGTGCTGGGTGGGTTATAAACTGCTTTGAATAAAGCAATGAGTCAATCAATCAATAAATAATGTACACCTGCTTTTTGACATATGCAAATTTGCTGCCTTAATTTATGTGCATAAAAGCCTGCATGTAAATGTTAACCCCTCCCAAACTCTGCCCCCCAGAAAACCTCCACTCAGTGTAGATAAAATTATACACATATAAGCTGTATGTAGATAGTTTTACCTACATATCACGAGTACAGTTTTATAAAAAACAATTTCAGCACTAAAACACTGTTTTACCCTGAAATACCTTTTAAAATTCATCTCCAAATATTGTTATCACCTTGTTTCTTTCATTATTAACAATGGGTTTTTTTTTCAAAGATAAAAGGTGCACCGGCGGTGCTCATGCAGTGCCTAGGGGACAGGTGACTATGGATGGCTCCACCCCTATAGTAGCCATGCCTTCACAGTAGCCACATTCCCTATTACCAGCCATAGATTTATATAAAAAGGCAGTACTGCAACTAACATGCCAGTCCTTAGAACACCAGCACACCTCTTATTGGGAGAAGAGAACAAGCATAAGCTTCACATAAGATGAGCATGTAAACGGAATACTACATCTCAGCCACACAAGCAAAGTGCAGACAGCCCCAGAAGCAGAGCCAGGTTAACAGTGCGGGGGGAGCGAAAGTGGACTCCCGCCAGCGCCGGCGCACATTTTCAATGCAACACATTGAAAAAAAATAGGCGCTGGCAGAATTCCATTTGGGAGAAGCGCCCTCCCTCCCTCGCTCGCCACGCCACGCCACGCCACGCCACGCCACTGCCTCAACCAAGTACAAAGCAAGGCACCACAAATTAAAATCAGAAATATTAAGACAAGAATTTAACTGAAGGAACCAAGAAGACATTATGCATGCAGTGTGACACTGAAGAAATAGAAACAGAAATGCATTTCTTCTTGTATTGTGCAAAATACAACAGAGGTGTTCTGTCTTTTAAGAGACCTCAGGATTAAACTAAATAAAACATTTGTTTTCACTTATATCCCTTGTGTGGCTATGTTATTCCACAGGCCCACCCTCACCCCTTGCTTGGGATGTCACAACCCCATTGTATGCAGAGGGAGTACAACCAGAACTAGTTCAAATTATCCTGAGTGGAAGAGTAGCCTAGTGGTTAGTGCAGTGGACTTTGATCCTGGGAAACTGAATTCAATTCTCACTGCAGCTCCTTGTGACTCTGGGAAAATCAATTAACCCTCCATTTCCCCTAGTACAAAATAAGTACCTGAATATATGTAAACTGTTTTGAATGTAGTTGCAAAAAACCTCAGAAAGGCTGTATATCAAGTCCCATTTCCTTTTCTCTATGACCTGGAGCTGTCTGGTAGCTTATAAGCTTTTCAGATTCAAACTCTAGTAGCAGCTACAGCTGAAAAGAAGCAAATTGTTAAGAGCCACAGGGTCTCCTAGCCCAAACAGGACTGACAAAATCTTCCAGATGCACAAAATGAATTTGTAGCCTATCGAACAGAGACTGGTAAGTGCCACTTAAAAAAAAAAAAATCCCTATACTTTTTAAATGACAAGTAGTAATGTCTGCATGTAGCTAATGTGAACCAAAGTACAGAAATACAAAACGGGGATATCAGGAGGCTGTAAGGTCTAATTAAGTGGTCCTGGTATTTCTCCTTCTAAGCATGTCATTGCCTCATAGTAACTGTGCAGTATTTCACTAAAAGAGTAAGGTGTGGATCCATGAAGACCCTGAGGGCACTTAATCTAGAGCAGAATGAACCCCATGTGCAAAAAGCAAGGCTGTCTAGAGGTAATACATGATCTTCTCTTAACCCTAGGTAAGGCTATGCACCAGGTTTTAATTTCCACTTTCGTTAGATCTACATCTCTTCTGTCTAGACTTCTGGCTAAGCTTCAGAGTGGAAGTTTAAACACTTTTTTTTTTTTAGTGGAAGAGAATAGCATGTACAACTTTCATATCCTTTCAAAACAGCAGTATGCATTGATTATGAAAAGGATCTTACTGTCAACAGGGCTGCTCATTTATCAAGAGGCAAAACAGCTCTTCAACCTAAAGGTGAGATCTCTAATTGGATGAGTGGGATATTTTTGGAATGCAGGAAAAATGGTGCTGTTCTGCATACTGGCTAAGAAAAAAAAAAGAAGCCCTGATTATTATATAAACATAGGGCTAGAATGTCCCACAGACCACCAGAGATTTTGCACAAAGGAGTAGGGAGCACTTTTCTGTTTTTTTTTTTGTGGCCCTTTCAAGATGGCATCCCCAAAATAGGTGACTCCATTGTATGTTGAAATGGCTTTGGCCATGCAAAGTATACAACGGCACTATTGGGCTCATTTTCGAAAGAGAAGGATGCCCATCTTTCGACAAAAATCAGAAGATGGACGTCCTTCTCACAGGGTCGTCCTTCTCACAGGGTCGTCCAAATCGGTATATTCGAAAGTCGATTTTGGACATCCCTAACTGCTTTCCATCACAGGGACGGCCAAAGTTCAAGGGGGTGTGTTGGAGGCATAGCGAAGGCGGGACTTGGGCATGCCTAACACTAGGACGTCCTCGACCCATAATCAAAAGAAACAAGGACATCCCTGACGAACACTTGGACGACTTTACCTGGTCGTGTTTTTCTTAGGACCAAGGCACGAAAAGGTGCCCGAACTGACCAGATGACCACCGGAGAGAATCAGGGATGACTTCCCCTTACTCCCCCAGTGGTCACTAACCCCCCTCCCACCCTCACAAAACATCTTTCAAAATATTGATTGCCAGCCTCTATGCCAGCTTCAGATGTCATACTCAGGTCCATCACAGCAGTATGCAGGTCCCCGGAGCAGTTTTAGTGGGTGCAGTGCACTTCAGGCAGGTGGACCCATCCCCATCCCCACCTACCTGTTAGTTTGTGGAGGAAACAGCAAGCCCTCCAAAACCCACCACAAATCCACTGTACCCACATCTAGGCGCCCCCCTTCACCCGTAAGGGCTATGGTAGTGGTGTACAGTTATGGGTAGTGAGTTTTGGGGGGGATTTGGGGGGCTCAGCACACAAGGCAAGGGAGCTATGTACCTGGGAGCAATTTATGAAGTCCACTGCAGTGCCCCCTAGGTTGCCCGGTTGGTGTCCTGGCATGTCAGGGGAACCAGTGCACTAGAAATGGCTCCTCCCATAACCAAATGGCTTGCATTTGTTCGTTTCTGAGATGGATGTCCTTGGTTTCGATTATCACCGAAAATCAGAAATGACCAAGTCTAGGGACGACCAAATCTAGGGACGACCAAATTTAAAGATTTGGACGTTCCTGACCATCTTGTTTCGAAAATACGGGTGTCCCTGCCCCTGGATCGGGACATTCTGCGAGAATGTCCAAACTGAAACGAGTACATCCCTTTCGATTATACCCCTCCACGAGTATGTCCTGGGTGTCATTAAAACCTGGTGTAAGCCCCTATTTCTGGATATGCTAGGTGCTGTAGGGAAGTCTGTGCTCTGAAATCAGCATGAGTCCCCATCTAGTAATTTTCCATTCATCAGCTATGAAGTCCAACCCCACAGGAGAGACTGGGAGGGTAGCTGTTGAAATGACCCCCCTTATTTTTTAATAAAAACAGAGATACTTCTATCCCTAAGTCCTGATATCTGAATGTGATAAACAAGCTAGACTTGCTTGGGTTGCAAACCTTCTAGCTGTTCTGGAAAGCATGCTGTCCCTCCAAAACCACAGATATATAAGTAGCAGGGCTAGGGGATAGAAAAATGCTCTGCTTCATAAAGAGATGGAGAAGAAACAGTAGACTATTTACTTCTGTAAACTGACCTGGAAACTTTGATTGAGCTGTCACACCCAACTCAATATCACCCCAGGTACACTTATGGAAGCAATCACATTTCCTTTTCTACAAAGCTGGCCTGAACACTGGACAAGCACAAGCCAGTGGGGTCTCTAAACTCTAAAGGAGGGGAGAAAAATGAAAAAGGACACAGAGGAGTGCCTGGAGGAGAGAGGAAGGAGGTGGACACAGTCCTCAGGAAATACGCTTGCAACCCGTAAGGGAAGGAGATCCTATTTGAGCTAACATAGCTGGGGCTCCAGGAACCTGTCTGTAGAGTGGTGGTGTTTGAGAGTGCAAGGGAGATTCAAATTTTCTTGCCAGGAGAGGATAAGAATAAAGTTGTTGTATACACTACTGTATCTACAGAAAAAAATATACCTACCTTGTTTTCCCTTTTGTTACTATTTATCTTGATAATGATTGTAAGACTGACCAAAGAACAGTTTAGGGAGGAAATGTAATCCAAAACAAAAATTGCAAAGAACAGTAGGTCCTTAAAAAGTTTATTGATACCAGTGAGAAAGACAAACACTTTCACTTCACTACAAATATTCATGAGATGAAAAATCAGACAATAAAAGGACTTGACGCAGCCTGCGTCAGGAGTTGCTCGGTCCAAAGTTATTGTCAAGTAGTGATACATAGTAAGTCTCTACTTGTAATTAAAACTACTACACAAACCTGTAATAGAGAAACCACAACGAGATCAATGTGTATGTGTGTGTGTGTATATATATATATATATATATATATATATATAGAGAGAGAGAGAGAGAGAGAGAGAGAGAGAGAGAGAGAGAGAGAGAGAGAGAGAGAGAGAGATACGTTCATGTATCTCTAAATCATATTCATGTTAAAAAGAAACCCAGCAGAGTACACTGCCTCTGGGTCCTAGGTAATGAAACAAGGTTTACACTATCCTCTAATCACATGTATGCATGCAGAATAATGTAATGAAATGTGCACCAATACAGCGCACTATTTGTGGTTTATCAACATCCATAAAGATGCTTTCAGTATATAAATCATAGCATACATTACAACATATGGGGATTCAAAGGACCTATGTATCTTATGAATGTATTGTTGAAGGCACAAAAAAAACACAATAAGATAAATACTTGAAACCATGAGATTTCCCAAACGTCCTGCACTGGGGGTGTCAAGTATATGGAGAATTCGATTGCTGCCAAGAGAAGCAGTTTTTGAGGCAAGAACTGGTGGCTGCTATAAAACAGAGAATCAGAGAGAAATGGGTAAGTCGGGTGGGGGGGGGGGGCACTAGAGAGACTGGGTGAAGACTGGAGAAGGGACATGAGAGAGACTGGGTAAAGGCTGGAGAAGGGGCATGAGACACACTGGGTGTAGACTGAAGAAGGGGCATGAGAGGGACTGGATGAAGGCTGGAGAAGGGGCATGAGAGAGACTGGGGAAGGCTGGAGAAGGGGCAGAGAGAGGCTGGGTGAAGGCTGCAGAAAGGGTATGAGAGACATGGGTGAAGGCTGGAGAAGGGGCATGAGAGAGACTGGAAGAAGGCTGGAAAAGGGACATGAGAGAGACTGGGGAAGGCTGGAGAAGGGGCAGAGAGTGACTGGGTGAAGGCTGGAGAAGTAACACGAGAGAGATTGGGTGAAGATTGGAGAAGGAGCATGAGAGAGACTGGGAGAAGATTGGAGGGGGGAATGAGAGAGACTGGGTGAAAGCAGGAGAAGGCATGAGAGAGACAGACAATGAATTTTAGCCAAGCAGGAAGCATTAGCAACTTGTCTAGAATAGTAATCTTTTTTTTTGCACGGTAGATAGACCTTAAGGATGAGATCAGGCTCTGTAAGATGTATACTCATGACATCTTGATTTTGTGAAGAGGTGCCTTGATCAGATTGAATGATTTTCAATGGACAAGAATCTCAGTGGGTCATTACTGCTTTAAGAAAAAGAAACCAGTTATAGCTTACTCCAGAGGGAGAAATCTAAAAGAAAAAGTGGCACTGTTGATCTTGCCAGAGATAAGAATAGGGCCTAGCCTCCCATTTGGACATTAGAGCTGTGGACATTACTGCTTGCCCCCATTCCATGACCTGGACCACATTCATAGATCCACATTGCTCAGATTGCTGCACATCACAAGTTATTTACATTATTGCCTGCCCTTGCAACCAATACCTAGGCAAGACCATGAGGATAATAATAACATGAATCATAGAGCATAAAAGTTGTATCCTCAGTGCACTCTTAGTTCAACACTGGATATGTACTGAACATTTCATCCATGATTTATAGTTTTTTGTTATTTACATTATTCCGACCAGGAGTAGAGGGGTTTATATACATGTTATCTACTACTACTACTATTTAGCATTTCTATAGCGCTACAAGGCATACGCAGCGCTGCACAAACATAGAAGAAAGACAGTCCCTGTTCAAAGAGCTTACAATCTAATAGACAAGAAATAAAGTAAGCAAATCAAATCAATTAATGTGTACAGGAAGGAGGAGAGGAGGGTAGGTGGGTTATCCTCTTGACACTGACAACAAAAGCATTGATGTTTACCAGAAAGCTGTGCATTTTCCTAATGCACTTCCACTTTTTTCATGTGCATCAGAAAAAAACATTTTTGATCCCCCCTTTTTTCATATTAAGCACATATTTTCCTTCATTTATAGTTTAGTCATGTTCAGTCATTTCAAGTTTTCCTCTCCCTAATATTTAACATGCTTTGTATATTTTGTCTGTAAATTTATTGATTTATTTACTGCCTTTTTGAAGGAGTTCACTCAAGGCAGTGAACAGTAAGAATAGTTCAAACATGAGGAATAGGCAATTACAGCAGTAAAAATATTCGAAAACAATACAAAGTATGGCATGGTATACTAGCAATGTCAACACAATACGTAATAGAACTTTATAATTGGTAGTGAAGGGTAAGGCAAAGTTGTAACATATAGATGGGTAAGAAAGTAGGAAGAATTAGAAAGTAAGGTGACTGATTTGAAGAAATTTGCACATGCAGGAGTGGATAAACATGTCCCGCTGCAGTATGTGCAGCCCGAGTTACTCCTTGTGTGTGTGAGTGAGACTAACAAGTTAGTTACTTCTTCCATTAAAGGCTTGGTTGAAGAGCCAAGCTTTCACCTGCTTCCTGAAGTACAGATAGTCTTGTGTTAAGCGGAGCCTTTCAGGCAATGCATTCCAGAGTGTGGGGGCTACTCCGGAGAAGGCTTGCTTGCGGGTATCACATCGTGTAATGTCTTTTGGAGAGGGTGTAGTTAGTGAAAGTCCTTGGGAGGACCTTAGTGTCCTTGGCGATGTGTGGAGGATCATCCTATTCTTTAGATACTCAGGGCCATTTCCTTTCAGGGCCTTGAAGATCAGACATAGAGTTTTAAATTTAGCCCTGTGTTGTACTGGTAGCCAATGAAGTTTTTGCAAAAATGGTGTGATGTGGTCACATCACTTGCAACCTTCTATGAATCTTGCTGCTGCATTCTGAATCAACTGGAGCTGGTGCAGGCCCTTTGTGGTCAGACCATTGTATAGTGCATTGCAGTAATCCAGTCTCAATGTTACCATGGCATGCAGAACTGGGATAAGATTTACCTTCTCGATGTAAGGAGAGAGGCAGCATAGCTGTCGCAAATAGTAGAAGCAGCTCTTGAAGGTTGCTTTGATTTGGGGAATCAGAGTAAGTGTTGAATCTAGCTGTATTCCAAGGTTCCTGACTTGTGATTTGAGGGGGAATTCATACTTCCCAAAAGGGATTTTGATTGATGTCAGGTATGTATCCACTTGTGTTAGGGACCCAGAGAAGCTCGGTTTTACTTGGGTTCAGGCAACATTTGTTGTGTTTAGCCCATTCTTGAATTGATGTTAGACAAGTAATCAGTTTATTCAAGGCTGTAGGTAAGTCAGGTTCAATGGGTATGAGTAGCTGCATATCATCCGCATAGATGCAGAACTGAGTGTCCATTGACCGAATCAGCTCAGCTAGTGACTTGAGGTAGATATTGAACAGAATAGGTGATAGTATCAATCTTTGTGGTACCCCGCAGGTTAGTGTCCATGGTGGTGATGAGTTGTTGCCAAACATTATGGATTGTTGCCTTTCTGATGGATAGGATCTGAACCAGGCAAGTACTGTTCCATTGATACCTGTTTCTGTCAGTCGTGCTAGCAAGGTATCATGATCCACAGTGTCAAAAGCTGCTGAGAAATCTAGCGATACTAACATTGAGGTGAATCCCTTGTCTCGGTTTCTATGAAGATCATCTAGCAGGGATATGAGGACTGTTTCTGTTCCATAACCGGGTCTGAATCCAGATTGACATGGATCTAGCCAGTTACTGTTTTCTACCCATTTATTAACTTGAAGACAGACTGTTTGTTCTATGAGTTTCCCTAGAAATGGGATGTTGGATACTGGCCTGTAACTTTCAAGTTTGTCCTGGTCAAGGTTGTTTTTCTTCAGCAGAGGGCAAACTACTGCCCTTTTTAATGCTGTTGGTAGTTACCCATTAGAAAGAGAGGTGTTCACAGTTTTTGTGGTGCCTTCTATAAGGCCCATACTTGCCTGCTGCACTATCTTTGATGGGCAGGGATCGAAGGAGCAGGTAGTTGGTCGAAGGTCTCTTAGGATTTTGTCAAGGGTCTCCTCTGTCATTAGGTTAAAAGTGTTCCATCTGTCTCTGTTTGGAGGGGGCGAGAGTTTGTGCACCCCTGGTTGATTGGTTGGGCACTGGGTGGGATTGCCTGTAAATCCTGGTGGAGACTTTTAATTTTGTTGGCAAAGTATGCAGCAAAATCATTGCAGTTCAGTTTAGACTGGGCAGGCTGGTTCTGTGGGGGTTGCAGTAGGCTGCTTACTATACTGAACAGCTGCTTGGTTGAATTGGCAGCCTGTGCAATGCATTGAGAGAAATATTGTTTTTTGGTTGCTTTTAAGGCTTGGTGGTACTTTGCCATGTGCTTCCTGTAGTTTAGCCTGTCTTCATCCAGGTGAGATTTGTGCCATCTACTTTTCAGTTTTTGTCCTTCGCGTTTAAGGATCTGAAGTTCTGGAGAAAACCAAGGTGGGCATAAGACCTTTTTTTAGTGGTGCTGTTTTCTCTAAGGTCTTGGCTAAGTGTGTATTCCAGATGTCAACTTGTTCTGACAGTGTTGTCTTTTCATCTACATGTGGATAGTCCAAGGCCTCTAGGAAATTCTCAGCAGTCAGCTTTTTTTTTGTTTCTGATCTCCTTCCAAACTCTGGGAGGTGCAATTTGTTTCAGGTGGTCACTTAGGGAGAATTTAATTAGAAAATGGTCTGACCATGATAGGGGTGTTATTTCAATACTGTTATCCCAGAATTCTGGTATATCCACCCCTTTGTAGAATACCAGGTCTAGTATGTGACCCTTTTCTTGGGTTGGAGAACTGATCACCTGTGTAAATGCATTTCAAAACCCTCCTGTCCACGCACAGAATTTTTGTTTGCACTCAGATTGTTGATTGCACTCAGTATTTTTGAAACCCATTTATCTGCAGTGCATCCAAATCTTTAGGGAGCATCTTAAGGGCGGGATTTTGGCGTTACTAAGACCTGGATGTTTTTCAGCCATAATGGAACAAAATGAAAATGTCAAGGACTAAAAGAAGATAGTTTGAGCTAGACCTGTTTTAACAACGACTAAGCCACAAAAAAGTGCCCTAAGGGGCCTTTTTACTAAGGCACACCGAAAATGGCCTGTGCCGCTGTAGGCGCATGTTTTGGATGCGCGCAGGTCCACTTTTCAGTGTGCCTGGAAAAAAGGCCTTTTTTGTAGCCAAAAATAGACGTGCGGCAAAATTAAAACCAGCGTACGTCCATTTTCGGCCTGAGACCTTACAGTCCCCCATTGACTTGGTGGTAAGGTCTCACGCGCTAACCAAGCATTAAGAATCAGCGTACATATACTGCTGCTTTGCACTGGGTAAGTGCCACATGGTTGGAAATAGAAAATATTTTCTACCACACGTTTTGGACACACATCAAAAATGGAATTACCGCCCGGGGCATGCAGTAGCCGGGCAGTAGTTTCAATCTGGCACATGTAGGACGTGCATAGGCACCTACATACCTTTGTAAAAGGGCCCCTAAATGACCACATGACCACTGGAGGAATAAAGGAATGACATCCCCCCTACTCCACCAGTGGTCACTGAGTCCCTCACAACCTCCAAAGATGTAAAAGATACAGTATATACCAGGCTCTGTGACTGGCCTCAGATGTTATAGCCAGTCCTATTAGAGCAGCAAGCAGGTTCCTGGAGTAGCCTAGTGATCAGTGCAGCGCACTATGGAGAAGGGGACCCAGGTCCACAATTCACTCTAATTGTTACACTTGTGGTGGAAAGTGTGAGCCCTCCAAAACCCACCAAACACCTACTGTACCAACATATAGGTGACACCTGCAGCCATAAAGGCTATTGTAGTGTACAGTTGGGTAGGCTTTGGTGGGTTTTGGAGGGCTCACTCTAAAATATAAGGGAGCAATGGTGAGATGTGTAGCTGGGAAATTTTAGTTGAAGTCCACTGCAGTGTCCCCTACGGTTCCTCACTGCTCTGCTGAGATGTCTGTGTGGCTGGACTTCTAATAATGCTGGCTCCTCCTACATCCCAATGGCTTCACTTTGTCATTTTTCACTTGGACTTTTTTTTTTTCAAAAATGGACCAAAAAGATAAATGCAAAGAGCACAAAAACAACTAGCAAGTGGCCATTTTTGAAAAAAAAAAAAAAAAAAAAGGATAAGACATTTTTCTGTTTTGAAAATGAATATATTTGCTATTCGGATTCTGGACGTTTTGAGCAAAACATCCAAAGTTGAACTCAAACGTTATATCGAAAATGCCCCTCCATGTCTTGGAGGCGGGCTGTGCACTGCCCTCAATAGGCTTTTATATTGTTCTCAAAAACGTTTCAATAATCCCTAACACACATTTTTGTTGAATAAGTTTTTAATGATTTGAAAGTTCTCTTCTCATTAATATTCAGTACACCTTGAACTTTCGCACCAAAATGTGCTTTAAAAACTCCTTGGGACATACAGTTTTTTTGTAGTAAGCTGCCAGTGTAGACACTGATACGAAGTTTACTGGTAAGTTGCTTAAATTTTGGATTTTTTCACTATTATATCAGATAACTGATTTTGTTTTTGTCATTTTTAACTGTTTGTCTTTTTTTCTTGACTAATTTAGAATACTGGTTCAAGCGATTATTCTGCCCCAAATAGACTATTGTAGTTCATTATATGTTGGCCTCCATCAAACCCTTCGGGCATGATTGTAGCTTCTACAGAATTGTGCAGCTAAGCTGATTTTTTTGTTGGAAAAAGTTTGATCATGTTACCCCATTGTTGAAAGACTTGCACTGATTATTTGTAAAGGCCAGGGTTGAGTTTAAGGTGGCTTGCTTGATATATAAGATCTTTTATGGATACTGTCCTTTGGATCATATATCTTTGTCAACTTACCTGACAGTTTGTTCATCAACTTGATCCAATTATTTGCAAAATTTGGGTTTTCCAGCTGTCAGTCGGATCTACGTTAAGCGTTTCCATGACAGCTCTTTTAGGTGCCCTTTTACTAAGCCACGGTAAAAAGTGGCCTGCAGCAGTGTAGGCACGTGTATTAGGTGTGCGCTGGGCCACTTTTTTAAAAACTTTATTTATTGATTTTAAAGCAACGTAATATTTATAAAAGCATATAACAGCATATAATATGGAACAATGAAGAAAAAAACAAACAAACAAAAAATCATACAGGTCAGTGAGCTGGGCCACTTTTAACCGTGTCTGCAAAAAGGGTTTTTAATGTGACAGGAAAAGTGCATGTGGTAAAACTGAAACCAGCACGTGCCTAAAACCAGCCTAAGCCCTTAATGCCACCCATTGATCTAGTGGTAAGGGCTCATGCGCTACATGTGCAGTGACCGGTTGGCGTGTGCCAACTGCCGATTACTGCTGGAAACGCCGCACGGGGGAGGAAATAAATAATTCATCCAGTCATTATAGGTGTGTGCCAAATCTGAAATTACCACCAGGGGGGGCCACACTGGCCTGCTGGTAGCCTCATTTAGGTGCGTGCTACACATGCGTAGAGCCTGCTGCGGCTTAGTAAAAGGGCCCCTTAGTTGCTGCTAAACTGTGGAACACTATTACTGTTCAAATACGGGATATTGATTCATATTTTCAATTTAGACAATCTTTGAAAACTTTATAATTCAACAAATATTTCTGAATACTTAGATCTTTTAATGGTATTTGAATCTTAGTGTAACCTGACTCCACCAATTAATAGAAATACCTAAACCACAGTCAACCAATCTCACTCACTCAAAAAAAAAAAAAAAATTAAGCAATACAGACAGAACTTTCCATTCTCCGGACTAAAGATCAAAAAGTAATTCCAAATGAATATAAACCCTTACCCCCCTCTGTTTACTAAGCCATGTTAGAGGCTGCAATGTGGCAACGCCAATACACATTATCGCACCACCAGCTGCTAGTGCGGCTTAGTAAACAGGAGGGGGGGGGGGGTACATTTTTAATAATACAAGGAAAGTACTGTGAGAGTCATGGATCTTTATGATTTTTACAGCCAGTTTTGTGCATCATAATTTATATATTAAAATGGTTTTTAATACGCAATGTACCAACGTGCACTTCAAATGAAGATTACTCACGCAAATATGTTATTCTAAGTATTTATCTTAATGTTTCATTTTCCTTCAACAATACATTTATACAGTGATGATCCTAGGTCGGCTGCCACCCGGGCGGATCGCCGATGCGCACCCCCCCCCCCCCGGGTGCAGCACGACCCCCCCCCCCCCCCCGGCGTAATGACACCCCCCCCCCCAGCACATCAACCCCTTTCCTGGGTGCATTCTTGGCTGCAGGGAGCAGCCACACGGCTCTCGGCTCAAGCTGGCTCCCTCTGCCCCGGAACAGGAAGTAACCTGTTCCGGGGCAGAGGGAGCAGGGAAACAGCGGAGCCGACAGGCGTGCGGCTGCTCTCTGCACCCCTCCAGCGGCATGCACCCGGGGCGGACCGCCCCCACCGCCCCATCCTTGCTACGCCACTGCATTTATAAGATGCATAAGACCTTTGAATCCCCATATGTTGTAATATATGCTATGATTTATATCGTTTATTAAACTTGCTATACCGCTTAGTTGCACACAAATTAAACTGCTTTACAATATGAAAAGCATCTTTATGGATGGTGATAAACCACAAATTGTGAACATTTCATTACAGCAATTCTGCATATGTACATATGAATAGATACTGTAAGCCTTGGCTTTTGTTTCATTTCTTAGGCGGTCTTTTACTAAAGATTAGCTTGAGTTATCTGCAGCAGGGCTCATTTTATTCTTATGGGCCTTGCTGCAGAGAACTCAAGCTAATCTTTAGTACAAGACCCCCCTTAGGATCTAGAGTATGTATACTCTCCTGGTTTTATTTTTTCATGAATGCAATTTATCTATCTATCTATCTATCTATCTATCTATAGAAAGATAGATATATGATGATTTTGTTGTGCTTTCTCTATTACAGTCTTTGTGTATCAGTTAATTACAAGTACAGACTTACTACATATCACTACTTGACAATAACTTTGAACAGGGTGACTCCTAACTCGGGCATCATTGACGAAAAACAGCCGTGTCGAGTCCTTGTATTTTCCGAGTCTTCATGTCATGAATATTTGTAGTGAAGTGGAAGCTCCTTCTTTCTCACTGATATCAATAAGCTTGCCATTTTGTTCTGGACTACATTTTCTCACTATACTGTTCTTCATTAATTTGCTATTAAATCTGGAATTACAGTTGCCTGATTGTGTGTGGAGTGGACTAATTTCTGGGAGCTCCTCTATGAAGAAGGTACAGGTGCAGCAATCCCAAACCATAAGAAAACTGCAGGAATGAGGTTCTTTAAGAGAATTCTTCACCATCCCCTCCCCTCCATACCCACATTCCCACACCTCCCCATCACCTGCTTGTTGGTGTAACCTAGGTAACACCCTGAAACAGAGTTTCGCCTGGGGGTCTATACACAAATAAGTATACACACGTAACTGCAGCAGGGACACAAATAACTTATGATATTCAGTAAGTTACACGTGTAAGTGGGACCCTCGCCTATCTTCTACCCAGTCTGCTCTTGTGCACACCCCCTTCAAAATATACGCTATGTAGGTGAGCAGGTATTTGCAGAAAAGTGCTTACACAACATGCTAGCATTTATTTGGTAGGTGGGCATATATGTGTGCAAATGCAAATATTCTAAACATTTCTAAACCTTTTCACCACTGCTTTTGGCTCCTAGCCACTACTCAATTGCCCTCCCCTTGTTCCTTCTCACTCAGTACTTCCTTCGCCCTTAATTGTCTTGTCTGTCTGTATTTTTAGATTGTAAGCTCTATTGAGAAGGGACTGTCTCTCTGTGTCAGGTGTTCAGCGCTGCGTGCGTCTGGTAGCGCTATACAAATGCTAATAATAATAATAATAACATGCACATAAATATAAGCACCTACTGTATGTTACAGAACTGCCCTGTATAGTCTCAAGCTGCACTGATCACTTACCAAACATCAGTATCCAGGAAACTAAACTGACAGATACAACTACCTTCATAGCTCAGATTTTAGTCCAGATGATCTGATGGCCTGAAATTTGAATAAATTGTTTAATATGCTTAAACAATGCTGGGAGAGAAGAGAGCGGGATAGTGAGATATCAAATAATACCATCAGCATAGATGGATAATTTGCAACACTTCCCATGAAAGGTGAATCTAAAAATAATTTCTTCAGATCTAATACCAATTGCCAAGGGCTCTGAGGCAATTATAAATAATAAAGGTGATAATGGACAGTCTTGGCCAGTGCCTCAGTTTAGAGCAAATCTATCAGAACTAGATTCAGATATATAGCCTAGCTGCTGGGGAAGAACAGAGCAACTTAATCATGATAATGAATTTAGAACCTACCCCAAACCAATGTGAGACAAAACAAAAATTTTTATTCAGTTCTGTTAAATACCTTCTCTTTCTCCAGACACAAGACAACAGGAGGAGAAGAAAGAGATTTAACGAAGTGAATTACATGACAGGGAAGCCATGCAAGTCATACAAACCAAAGGTGGGCGACTTTGTGTTGGGGACTTTGATGTAGGCTTTATATTGCACTGCGATCAATTCAGCATAAAACTGCACTCTATTAACATATGTTACCACTACTCTCACTGACATATGTTCACAGGCTTGATGACCCCTGAGGCAGGCGCACACGCTGAAACACGACCCTGTCGGGGCCCCAAATGTGTTGGATTTGTGACTACATTAAAGGTCCTTAACCACTGGAAATTCCTTACTGTATTTGCCTCACTACTTGTCTACTCGTTTGTGAGGTTTTGGATTTTCTCCTCCTTCTTGTGTTTTCCTTTATGAATACTGATCCTACATGTTTTTCTTTAAGCAAGCTTTTGCTTGCAAATGAAAGGAGGCTTCAAATTGGTACATGGCGATTCAAGGTGTCAAGTTTAATTCCCCTAATGCTTTATATGCTACTAGTAAAAGAGACCCGTTTCTGACAGAAATGAAACGGGCGCTAGCAAGGTTCCACGCCCCCCTCCCTACCTCCCTCCCTCTCTACCTCCCTCCCTCTCTCTCCTCTGAGGTGCAGCCCCCCTCCCCTCCGAGTTCCATGCCCCCCTACCACCCTCCCTCCCCTTCGAGTTCCAGGACCGTCCCCCTCCCCTTCAAGTTTCAAGACCAACCCCCTCCCTCCCTCTCCTCCCCTCCGAGTTACATGCCCCCCCTCTTCTCTGAGTTCCACACCCCTGCGCCTCCCTCCCTCTCTCTCTCTCTTTCCCCTCCGAGTGAAAGCACGACCTGCCCTCGCCTTCCTGCATGCCGGCTGTAATTTAAAAATTCTTACCTCAGGGTCTGGCGTAGCAATGAAGGCGAGCAGTGCTTCAGCCTGCCTTCCCATCTGTCTCACCTCTGCCTCTTGTCCCGCCCTTCCGGAAACAGGAAATGAGGGCAGGACCAGAGGCAGAGCTGAGACAGATGGTAAGGCAGGCTGAAGCACTGCTTGCCTTCACTGCTGACGCCCGACCCCTAGGTAAGAATTTTTAAATTACAGCCGGCACGCAGGAAGGCGAGGGCAGGTCGTGCTTTCACTCGGAGGGGAAAGAGAGAGGGGGAGGGAGGCATGGGGGTGTGGAACTCGGAGGAGAGGGGGGCATGGAACTCGGAGGAGAGGGAGGGAGGAAGGGAAGGAGGGTATCCTGCAACTTGAAGGGGAGAGGGGTGTCCTGCAACTCAAAGGGGAGGGGGCCTGTAACTCGGAGGGGAGGAGAGGGAGGAAGGTAGGGGGGCATGGAACTCAGAGGGAGGACAGGGGGGCAGGGAGGGGGCAATTCTCTACTCACCTCCAACGTTCTGTGGCTGGCTGGTGCTGGCTTCCCTTCCCTTTCACTGATCCGCCCTCTGACATCATCGCCAGGGCGGACCAATGGGAAAAGTGTTACGAACTCAGGCATCCAGATGTAGAACGTTGGAGGTGAAAATTATTATATAGGATGTGGCACTAGGATACAGAATTAATCTTGGATGGACGTCAGTGGCAGGATACGTGGCTATTTACTTTCAAATCCCTCAGATCAGCAGCTCTAACCCAATCTGCTTACTTTTTGCTACACGGAGATTTTTGGACTCCAAATAAGCTTACAAACGTAAGTTCTTCTAAGAGCAATACTTGTTGGTCTTGTAATTTAGATGTTGGTACCTTGGATAATATGATATACTACTGCCCAATGTGCAAGTGTTTTGGATGGAGGTGCGGGTAAAAATATGTATGCTGCTCAAGATACAGGATCCATTATCGTTTTCTATAATTTGTTTTGGTGGCCTCTGCTCTTCAAACTATACTTGACACCTATCTAAACTATTATGGGGTTTGATATTGATTGCACTAAAGTTAATTTGCTCCAGTTGGAAAAATTCACCAAGACTAAACTTCAACGTATGGTGGAACGCAGTATATCAATATGCTAAATATGAGAGAGTGGCTGCTGTAAGTTTATGTAATGTAAGCTCTTACAATAAAATCTTGCAATAAAATAGGTCGCCTCTTATTCAGTATTGCCAAAATGCAAGTGGTGTATAATGTATGGGGTACTGATAGGACTGTTTCAGCAAATATTTTCTAAGCTTAAGAAACTGCCTTATTTTATGATGTGGAGGGGCATTTTCAATATGACGTCTAAGTCCGATTTTGGACATTTTGCACAAAATGGCCAAAATCCAAATAGGAAAGAAGGTCATTTTCAAAAAAGAAAAACGTCTCTTTTTTTTTCTAAAATACAGTTTTTGAACAAGGTTTTTTGATTTGGATTCTTTATTTTTTTGGTCCATTTTTGAAAAAGAAAACGAATAGGTGCAAAACATAGAAATTCATGCCATTAGGATGTAGGGGGAGCCAGCATTTTTAGTAGAATGGTCCTCAAGACATCCCAGGAGAGCAACAGGGCACTTCTCCCAGGTATACATCTCACCTTTGCTCCCTTATCTTGTCCCCTGAGCCCTCCAAAACCCACCCAAAGTCCACTGTCCCCCATTGTAAACCACTACAATAGCCCTTATGGGTGGGGGCACCTATATATGGGTACAGTAGGGATTTGGTGACTTTGGGAGTGTGACAGATAAATAGGGACCTGGGTCCCCCACTATGCACTGCACTGATCACTACATTTCTCTAGGGACCTGCATGCTGCTCTAATAGACCTGATTTTAACATCTGCAGCTGTCATAGAGGCTGGTAAGTCATATTTTATTCACATTTTTTTGGGGGTGGGAGGAGGTCAGTGACCACTGGAGGGGTATTGGGGGTCTCCCCTGATTCCATCCAGTGATTATCTAGTCATTTAGGACACCTTTTTGTACCTTATTCATTCTGAAAACAGGTCTAGACCAAAACGTCTTGGTTTTAGTCCTGGATGTTTTTGTTTTGTTCCATTATGGCTGTAAAACATCCAAGTGTTAGGCACACCCTAATCCTGCCTTCAAAATGCCCCGACACGCCCCTTTATGATTTGAACGCACTTCTGACGGACTTCCCAGAAACATATCTAAAAAATAGGGTTCAAAAATACAGATTTGAACTTTTTTGTGAGAAAAACATCCAAATGCTGCTTTATGCCACATTTTAGACATCTTTCTCTTTCAAAAATGAGCCCCATAGTGGTAAACAGATTATTTCACTCTTTATATTGTCTGTAGTTAAATTGAATGTTCTCAGTTATATTGAATATGTAGAATGTTCTATGGTAGGTTGTTTCTACTTTAACTGTTTATATTCTCACAAACTTCAATAAAACTTTATTGAACAATACAAAGTGCCGTGTTAGATTTGGAGTTAATGCACAGGAAAACCCTCTGTTAAGAACATACATAAGTGTTGCCATACTGGGACAGACGGAAGGTCCATCAAGCCCAGTATCCTGGGCAATCCAGGTCACAAGTACCTGGCAAGATCCGAAAAGCTACTTATTCTAGAAATAAGCAGTGGATTTTCCCAAGTCCATCTTAATGGCTTATGGACTTCTCTTTCAGGAAAATATCCAAACCTTTTTAAAACCCTGCTAAGCTAACTGCTTTTCCCCACATTCTCTGGCAATGAACTCCAGAGTTTAGTTACACATTGAGTGAAGAAATATTTTCTCTGGTTTGTTTTAAATATACTACTTAGTATATTCATTGCGTGCCCCTTAGTTCTAATATTTTTGGAAAGAGTAAACAAGCAATTCACGTCTACTCACTCCACTCCACTCAGTATTTTATAGACCTCTATCATATCTCCCCTCAGCCATCTCTTCTCAAAGGTGCAGAACCCTAGCCACCTTAGACTTTCCTGATAGGGAAGTTATCCCATCCTCTTTATCATTTTCGCTACCCTTCTCTGTACCTTTCCTAATTCTGCTGTATCTTTCTTGAGATGCGGTGGCCAGAATTGCTCACAGTATTCGAGGTGCAGTCGCACCATGAAGCGATACAAAGGCATTATAACATTCTCATTTTTGTTTTCTTTCCTAAGAAAACCTAACATTCTATTAGCTTTTTTTAGCCACCGCTGCACACTGAGCTGTGTTAACTGCAAGTCTTAACACACTAAAGGGCTTCTTTATTAGCTATGTGTAAGAGTGCAAACTCTATCCATGCTCCACCCAATCTCTGCCCCTTTGAACACCTACAGTGAAAGTATGTGCTGGCATATAAATGTTTATGTGCCTATTTTAACCGATTGATATATTATACATTGTTTTTTTCTAAAATAAGAAAGGCATGCAGGATCTCTTTGGGGAAGGAAGAGATAGTGGATGGTTTGGATGGGCAGACTGGATGGGCCTTATGGCCTTTATCTGCCGTCTCTTTCTATGTAACCAATGCATAAACATGTATTTTAGAACAAGCTCTATATCAGCAGATTCTGTTTTTAAATACTAGCGGAATTTGAGACACCCTGACCTGGACGCTATAGTTCTGATTTGAAAGTCCTTTCTAAAATGCCACACTAAGGGGTTCAATTTTGAAACAGAAGAAAAGTCCAAAAAAACGGCACAAAGCGGCAGACTTCTATTGCATGTCCTCAGGGCACCTCAATGGACATACCCAGTTACAGAATTGCCCCCATACAGCTCAGGATAAAACTTCAAAGTGATTAGCAATCTCTGGGCTTCAGTTATTGGATGCATTCACTTTTTGATGCCTGTTAATATGATTTATACATGTTAATTAACAGAAGCTCTATTATATTATCAATGGAATCTATATATTAACTAAGGGTAGATTTACTACAGTGCTGTACTCTGCTAGCATGCATTAATGCCATTAATACTTCACACAGGACCCAGCAATAAAACATTGTTTATTGCTGGGTCATGTGTGAAGAGTTTAAGTTTCCCTGAAAAAAATGTTACGACCTTGAATTTGATTAATGCCATTAACACACATGATTAGTAAATAGATCCCTCTGCATAAATGGGACTTGTGGTAAACTGTAGTGTCTTTTAGCAAATCTAACCCTAGGTGAATAATTTGCATTAACGTGTGCTTAAGTACATTAATTAACACACTGCATAAATGAAACCCTATTCGGCTTATTTTCGAAAGAGAAAAATGCCCATATTTTGACCTAAATTGGGAGATTTTTATTTATTTTTGTTACATTTGTACCCCGTGCTTTCCCACTCATGGCAGGCTCAATGCAGCTTACATGGAGCAATGGAGGGTTAAGTGACTTGCCCAGAGTCACAAGGAGCTGCCTCTGCCTGAAGTGGGAATTGAACTCAGTTCTGCAGTTCCCCAGGACCAAAGTCCACCACCCTAACCACTAGGCCACTCCTCACAAAAGTGCCCAAATTGGTATAATCGAAAGCCGATTTTGGGCGTCTTCAACTGCACTCCGTCGCTGGAATGAATAAAGTTGATGGGGGCATGTCGGAGGCGTGGTGAAGGCGGGACTGGGGCGTGGTTATCGGCCGAGGAGAGATGGGTGCGCTCGGCCGATAATGGAAAAAAGAAAGGCGTTTTTAGCGAGAATTTAGGTAACTTTTTCTGGACCCTGCTTTATTACGAACAGGTCCCAAAAAGGTGCCCTAAATGACCAGATGACCACCGGAGGGAATCGGGAATGATCTCCCCTGTCTCCCCCAGTGGTCATTAACTCCCTCCCACCCTAAAAAACAAAATGTTTAAATATCTTTTCCAGCCTCAAATATCATACCTAGCTCCATGACAGCAGTATGCAGGTCCCCGGAGCAATTTTAGTTTAGTTGGTGTTGCGCAGGACCCACACAGAGAGTAAAAATCTGAAGGAAAAAAAACATGCAAATGCAGTCAGGGATGTCCAAATTAAAACAATAGTAATTAGGGGATTCAAACCAGCCACCTTCTGATTACAAGACCTGTGTTCTAACCACTGCACCGCTTATTCAGTTGTTTTGGGGCCCTTCCCTTTCCATTAAGTCCCTCCAAGTTTCTGTCAGCCAATCACAGCTGTTTAGCTCACACCGATGTCAGCTAAACGAACTGTGATTGGCTGACAGAAACTTGGAGGGACTTAATGGAAAGGTAAAGATGTCTAAACAGCTGAATAAGTGGTACAGTGGTTAGAGCACAAGTCTTGTAATCAGAAGGTGGCTGGTATAAATCCCCTATTACTATTGTTTTAGTTTGGACATCCCTGACTGCACTTGCAAGTTTTTTTTTCTTCCGATTTTTGCTCTCTGTATGGGTCCCACGCAACACCAACTAAACTAAAATTGCTCCGGGGACCTGCATACTGCTGTCATGGAGCTAGGTATGATATTTGAGGCTGGCATAGAGGCATCTCAGGGGGACCAGTGCACTACGAATGCTGGCCCCTCCCACGACCAAATGCCTTGGATTTGGTCTGTTTTTGAGATGGCCGGCAGTGGTTTCGATTATCGCTGAAAAATGAAAACACCCAGCTCAAAAATCACCCACATCCAATGCATTTGGCCGGCACAAACCATATTTTTGAAACTAAAGATAAACGTCCATATTTTTCAAAAATACGGTTCGGCCCGCCCCTTCACAGACCCGTTCTCGGTGATGGACGTTTTTACACATGGGCGTTTGCATTCGATTATGCCCCTCCAAGTATTCTGTTGTAATAAGGCATAACTTTTGCAAATAACATGAGTTTGTTTTGCACGTTGCTTAGCTTATAAATAATTAGAATACTCTACCTACATTATTATCTCCAATATAATTCTTTGAACTGACTACAAATAAAGACCATTGGGCTGTCTAAGTCCAGAACTTTACTGAAGTTTCAATTGAGGTAACTGTCATAATAGAAAAGCAAATAAACAAGACCATGTTGTCTGATCTTCCTGACAGTATGCGATCACCACATCAGACTACTGGTTTCGCTCAGCAAGTGAATTATCTTGATTTTCTGCTTGATGCTCAGTTGAATTTTACACCTCATGTCCAATGGATGGTGAGACTGAGGGTTAAAAAAAACTACACATACTGTACAAACTTCAAACTTTGCTGGAGCCTTCAGATTTGTTGTGTTTCAGTCCATGGATCATCCAATTTTGTTCACTGTATGTCCTTACGGCATGCTTTACTTGCTACACCATTGTCATAACTGTTGCAAAATACCAATGTGCACCCGCTAACTGGCTGTAAACACAGTGATCAGTGTTATTTTGTTTGCACTGGTCCTACAGTATGGGCAGGCGCTGCTCGCTTTATTGCCAGAGCTTTGAGCAGAAAAATAGCCCTCCAATGTGCTAAGCTAATCAGGGCCGGTCTTAGGGTGAGGCGACCGAGGTGACCGCATAGGGCCTCGCGCTCAAGGGGGCCCCGCGCGGCGCGCCTGAAGTCGCCCCGCCCCGACCGCCCAAGCTCCAGTCCCCCCGCCTTACTTGTTTTAAAAAATAGGTCTAGCTCAAAACGTCTTAGTTTTATTCCTGGATTGTTTTGTTTTGTCTCATTATAGCTGAAAAACGTCCTAAGTCTTAGACGCTGCCGCCATAGTGTGTTCTCCAGCGTGTGGCAACAAGGAAGCAGTAAGACAGTAAGACTGAGAGCCAAGGGTACTTTTAAGAGGGAGTATTCTATACGTGTTGTGGGCTAATAAGTTTTTGTGTTTTTGCAGGTCCGGTGCTATGACTCCCCCTTGACAAAGCTTGGATAGCAAAACAGGCACCTGTGGGGGAATATGAGCACACCGGCATACACAGATAAGTGCCACTCAGCCATTAGTGTTAACCGCATTAAAGTGTGATATATACCATAAAAGTGTGACATATAGATAATAGTTTCACGCAGTTAATGAAAAAGAGCAAATTGTGGTCTACACATTTAGGAAGGGTGGGGGTTGAGTCTGTGATTAAAAATATACATGATCAGAGGTTCACCTGGAAGGTGAAGTGAAACCGGCCGTGGTTATTATATGAGACTCTTCCCTGACAAACACGTAGGTGTTTTAGAGTTACTCCTAGTGAGTCCTCTACTTTTTGTGTTTTGTATGATCACCTGGAGAGCAGAATGAGTTAAGAGTTAATATATGTTCCACTTAAAGTGGCCAAAAATGTATCCATCTAAGCAGTGTCATTCAGCTGGTAGATAATACAACCAAAAGATTGTATTACAAAACTGTAATTGGACCAAACTACAAGGACACACATAAACTCTTCCAACTCGTGAATAAACTACTAGACACCACACCAGTCACAAACAACAGCAAAGACACACCAGGAGCTGACAACCTTGCGAAGTACTTCAAGGAGAAAATCGTATAATTGCAACTTAAAATACCTGTCAGCCCCACCGAATACGCTGTACTACTAGACTGTCTAGACCCAGACCCTGGAGTATACCCAGCAGATAGAATTTGGACCAAATTCAAGACACTATCGGAGGATCTCATCTCCCAAACGCTTAAAAGATTCGCCAAATTTCATTGCAAACTAGACATATGCCCAAACAACCTTATGACATCGGCCCCTCAACAATTTATAAAAGACCTAATGAACCACTTGAACTTTATGCTACAAAATGGACTCTTCCCAAAGGAGAAAGGAAACATTCTACTCACCCCCATACCGAAAGATGCAAAGAAAAATGCCAGTGAACTAACCAGCTATAGACCAATAGCATCCATTCCCTTAATAACCAAAATAATGGAAGGGATGGTGACCATACAACTCACAAACTATTTAAACAAGTTCTCAATACTACACGACTCCCAGTCAGGATTTCATTCTAACCAAAGTACCGAAACAGTACTAGTAACGCTCATGGCTAAATTCAAACAAATGATTGCAACCAGCAAGAACCTACTACTTCTACAATTTGACATGTCTGGCACCTTTGACATGGTTATCATGGCATTCTACTACATATCCTTGAGTACTTCGGAATCAGAGGCAATGTGCTCAATTGGTTCAAGGGATTCCTAACCACACGATCATACCAATGACATCAAATTTGATTACATCAGCCTCATGGACACCTGAATGCGGAGTTCTACAGGGATCTCCCCTCTCACTGACATTCAACCTAATGATGATACCATTGGCTAAACTACTATCAAATCAAAACCTCAACCCATACATATATGCTGATGACGTAACGATCTACATCCCATTCAAACAAGACTTAAAGGAAATCTCCAACGACATCAACCAAAGTCTACAAATCATGCATTCATGGGCAGATACATTTCAGTTGAAACTTAATGCAGAAAAAACCCAATGCCTAATACTCACCTCTCAACACAACACAAACAAATTCACCACCATCAACACACCAAAACTGAATCTACCAATTTCAGGTACCTTAAAAATTCTTGGAGTTACCATTGATCGACACCTAACACTTGAAAGCCACGCGAAAAACACAACCAAAAAGATGTTCCACTCAATGTGGAAATTAAAAAGAGTAAGACCATTCTTTCCAAGGACCGTCTTCCGTAACCTGGTACAATCACTGGTACTTAGTCATCTAGACTATTGCAATGCACTCTACGCTGGCTGCAAAGAACAAATACTCAAAAAACTCCAGACAGCCCAGAATACTGCAGCTAGATTAATATTCAGAAAATCAAAATATGAAAGTGCTAAACCATTACGAGAAAAGCTACATTGGCTCCCACTTAAAGAACGCATCACGTTCAAAATATGTACCCTAGTTCACAAAATCATTCATGGCGATGCCCCAGCCTACATGTCAGACCTGATCGACTTACCACCCAGGAATGCTAAAAAAATCATCTCGCACATTCCTTAATCTTCATTTCCCCAACTGTAAAGGTCTAAAATACAAACTAACGCACGCATCAACCTTTTCCTATATGAGCACACAATTCTGGAACGCGCTGCCGTGCAACCTAAAAACGATCTATGAACTAACCAACTTCCGCAAACTATTGAAGACCCATCTCTTTAACAAGACATACCACCAAGATCAACACGTGAACTCCCCCACATGTACCCAGAATTGTCTCATAATGTTTTCTTGTTATATTACTATCATGTTCTAACATTATCATGTAACCCAAAAACCTTCTATAATACCAAATGTCTATTCTCTTCTTATTTCCACTATTCATGATGTATTGTAAGCCACATTGAGCCTGCAAAGAGGTGGGAAAATGTGGGATCCAAATGCAATAAATAAAAAATAATAAGTTCTGGATTTAAATGGCAGCACTCTAGAAACAGCAGGTAGATTTTCAGTGGCATTAGTTAAACATAAACCCACTCATTCTATAACAGGTTGCCTAAAGTTAGAAGTCAAGGGGTGAATTCTATAAATGGAACCTGAAAAATCAGCGCTGAAAACCCCTCCGCTTAAACGGTATTCTGTAAGCCGCACCTAAAGTTCAGCATGGTTTATAGAACACATGCTTAAGCGGAAAGTCGCACATAAATTTAGGTGCAGCCGTTTGCACCAACAAAAGCGTGGTGCAAATGCTCATGCCTAAATTTACGTGGTGCAAGTGCTCATGCCTAAATTTACGCACAGGGCATCATTATTTTGTAATAGTGCATGTAACTCGAAGCTAAAGCCCCATTCCCCCCCGAAATGCCCATGACCTTCTCATTTCCACACCTCCTTTTTTGGATTGTATGTAAATTTTACTTGCAGATCCTGCACCTAACTTTACTTGAATTGGTTCCAATTCAATCTAGTGCTAATAATTGCTTGTTAAAAAGCCAATAATTGGCACTGATTGGCTTGTTATTCAATTAAATTGTAGGCGCAAATCAGGGATGCACCTACATTTTCACGTGCAATTTTTGGCGACTTTTATAGAATCAGGGGGCAATTGTGCTTCTAGGTTCTAGAATACTAGCACGTATGCATGCGACGCTTACAGTTATGCACGCAAGTGCTAGTCCCATGCTCACTGGTATTCTATAACTTATGCTCACAACTGCCTAACATGCAAATGCAAAGGGGTGTTCACGGGGGATGAGTATGGACGGGCCATGGGAGTGTCCAACATTTATGCACAGAACTTAGAGAAAACTGTATGTCATTCACTAAAGTGTAGCTTTTAGTTTATGCTTAATATAGACACACCTAAATGTAGGCATATAGAAGCTGATTTACGCTAATTGGCTCACAGCTTATGCAATTTGGGAGCCTAATGTAGCACAGGCACAGCAAGCAGGAAGGACCTCTACGTAGAGAGTACAATCAAACAAGGGAGTAGAGGCTGGCGAAAGGACAATCCAATAGAGGAGGTGGTGCTTAAAAGAAACTTTATTCATTTCTTGGACAGAGGGACCCGACATGGTCTGTGTTTCGGCGTCATAAAACGCCTGCCTCAGGGGTCACAATAGTGTTCACAAGGATTACTGAAGAATCCAAACGACCCAAAGGCATCCGCTCAGGAAAAATGCCAAACAGCGTAACCCGAAGTGCAGGCTTACCGCACGGCCATTTCTTTTCCAAAAAACCCCCATCCTTTACCCATTGCAGTAAAAGAAGGCCTCAGCACGCATATAAAATATGTGCTGACACTAGCGCAGGCCCTCTTTTACCGCAGCTTAGTGGAAGGATCCCATACTTTCTCTGGGGACATGAGTGGAGTTTGGGTGAACCACGGATGGTGCAAGCAAGGATCCCATACTTTCTCTGGGGACATGAACATGAGTGGAGTTTGGGTGAACCACGGATGGTGCAAGCAAGTACCTGTGTGGATTTTAATTTATGCGCCGTTTTGCAAAATGTAGGCATGGTCATTTACACCAGGAATAGGGCCAGTGTACATGATCACTACTTAAATGAAGGCACATTTTCAGCTGCTTATGATCGTATTTTATAAAGAAAAGTAGATGTCTAGTTGTCTTTATAAAATAGTTTGAAATATGTGCATTTTTACTGCCTTACATTAGGCAACCAGTTATATAATTACCTTCCAGGCACCACTGAAAATATGTATAACACTTAACAGATAAATCCATGCAGTCGGCCCATGGCTAAAAATTCACCTCTCTGTGAATACTCTGTGCTTTCCAAAAACTTGGTTGAGAACAACTGGAGTGGAGTTAGGCAGGACTAGGCAGTTGCCTAGGCCGGTAGCTCCTAAGGAGCAGCAAAGAGCAGTTGGAACTGAAAGAAATAATATGAGTTACTTTTGCCAGCAATGAGAGTGTGCAGTTTTCAAATAACTCACTTACCCTGATTATTACGGGAGGGATGGTGTTGGGGTGATTATGATTGTTAAGGGGGGCCAAAAGGCCTAAAGTTCAATGGGAGAGGGCACAAGACTGGCCATGAGTGGAGTTCATGCTGACAGGAACCAATGATTTATTTTAAATTTTGTGATCTAATCCAGCAATTTGCAGGTCATGGTAGAAATGGGGTTGCAATCATTGTTAAGTGAATCATTTTCATATCAGCATGCTTCCTAGAATTTCAGCCAATCTTCCACTGGCCAGAGCCATAACTAGAGCTTTGAAAGATTTATTCTCCAGGGATGGACATCTGTTAGACTTACATTCCTCCAGCTGCACTTGATCAAATCCTGGATAAATTTTTACTTTGCAAAATGTGAGAATTGTTGCAAACTAAAGTTATATGAAGGCATATATAATTCTGTAACCTATTTCCAAAAGCAGAAGTCACTGCTAACCGCTGGGCTTGAACTGTGGCAAAAGCAGTTTCGATGAGCCCATGGGGAAGCATCCATCATTGCTCTGAGTACTGTATTTGTGACTCATCCACTATAATTCATTGAACTAAGCAGAGAGCAAGTACATGTTACTTCCAAAGCAGAGATGTTCAGCTCCTAAAGAAGCAGTCCAAGAAACAATCCTCCTCATTTTATAGCAGGGCAATTAAATGTAAGCACCAAGGGGTGAATTCTATAAAAGACAAAAGCGTGAAAGAAATATGCACTGTGATGAGGAAGGCAGGGCACCCTATTGCCCTTTTCACACCTGATAAATACATAAGGAGTTGAGGAGGGACTTGGAGCTGAGGAGAAGGAGAAGACCTGGAGTGGAGTCCCCTGGATTGGGAGGGAATTTTCCCTAGCCGCAGTCACCCAGGGGCTGGCAGAGTACGTGAATGGGAGAGTGTTAGCCTGTAGGGCTAGTAAGGGAAAGAGGGACATCTCCTTAAGACTAGAAGAAAGAAGTGGAGGAGTGGCCTAGTGGTTAGGGTGGTGGACTCTGGTCCTGAGGAGCTGAGTTTGATTCCCACTTCAGGCACAGGCAACTCCTTGTGACTCTGGGCAAGTCACTTAACCCTCCATTGCCCCAGGTACAAATAAGTACCTGTATATAATATATAAGCCGCATTGCGCCTGTCATGAGTGGGAAAGCACGGGGTACAAATGTAACAAAAAAAAAATAAAGGAGGATATTTGAGGAAATACTTCCCCAAAGAGCAGCTAAGGAGCTGGTTCCATGTAAACCAACCCTTAGGTAAAGGACTTCCACAAAACTGAGGGAGAGAAGGAAGACCTGAGATCAGTGGCATACCTAGGGTAGTTGACACCCGGGGCCGGTCATTTTTTAACACCCCCCCCCCCCAAATCCAGTACTAGGCATACCGAGAATACAAAACATCAGGACCTATAGAGCAATTCTACCATACCATAAGCAGTCATTTCTACGAGTCACAGAAGGAAAAGGAAAGCATCTTAAACATTACAGTGAGCACTAGAACATCAATTCACCTATTGTAAAACGAAACCAGACAGAATAGTACAGATCGTAGATCCTGCACAGTCAATGCCAACTGAAAGCCATGTCTTTTTCACAAACACAGATACACCCTAATCCACTATAGAATAAGTAATCATAAACTTTCTATTTAGACAAAAATTAAACTGAACCCCCAATGCCAGACTCTGCATACAATGCAACACCACAGAACCAGAAACTGTCCCCTAGTACTGTGCAAAATATAAAGACAGCAGATGCAAATTTGAAAAAAAAAACTAACAAGTACCAATCACCACTTTACAAATTAACAAATAGAAATAAAACAAATATAGAAAGTAAAATAATACCATTTTATTGGACTAATACATTTAGCTTTCAGAGGCCAAAACCTCCGTCCTCGGGTCAGTACAGTATAGTGCTGTTACAGTATCCTATCCTGACCTGAGGAAGGGGGTTTTGTTCTCCGAAAGTTAGTCAAAATGTATTAAAATTAGTCCAATAAAAAGATTACCTTATTTACATGTTCTATTATAAACATTTAACACATCTACAATACTTTATCCTAAAGCAAAAAAAATAAAAAAATATATTTTATTTACAGTTTGTTGTCTCTGGTTTCTGCTTTCCTCATCTTCTTTTCACCGTCTTCTTTCCATCCAGCATCTGTCTTCACTCTCTCTCTCTCTCTCTCTGCCATCCAGTGTCTGCCCTCTCTGCCGTCCCTTCCATCCACTGCCTGCCCTTTCTCTCTGCCCCTTCAATCCACCATTTGCCCTCCCTCTCCCATCCATCCAGGGTCTGCCGTCCCTCTCGCTCCCCCTTCCATCTAGGATCTGTCCCCTCTCTCTCTCTGCCCCTTTTTTCAGCCCCCAGTTCCAGCCCCCTTCTCCCCTCTGAGATCCCCACCCCAGTCCCCTTCTCCCCTCTGAGATCCCCACTCCAGTCCCCTTCTCCCCTCCCCTGTCTGAGATCCCCACCCCAGTCCCCTTCTCCCCTTCCCTTTTCCCCTCTGAACACCCCCACCCCAGTCCCCTTCTCCCCTCTGAGATCCCCACCCCAGTCCCCTTCTCCCCTCCCCTGTCTGAGATCCCCACCCCAGTCCCCTTCTCCCCTCCCCTTTCCCCTCTGAACACCCTCACCCCAGTCCCCTTCTCCCCTCTGAGATCCCCACCCCAGTCCCCTTCTCCCCTCCCCTGTCTGAGATCCCCACCCCAGTCCCCTTCTCCCCTCCCCTTTTCCCCTCTGAACACCCCCACCCCAGTCCCCTTCTCCCCTCTGAGATCCCCACCCCAGTCCCCTTCTCCCCTCTGAACACCCCCACCCCAGTCCCCTTCTCCCCTCCCCTTCCCCCCTCTGAGACCCCCACCCCAGTCCCCTTCTCCCCAGCCCAGTCCCCTTCTCCCCTCTGAACACCCCACCCTAGTCCCCTTCTCCCCTCCCCTTCCCTTCTCCCCTCTGAGATCCCCACCCCAGTCCCCTTCTCCCCTCCCCTGTCTGAGACCCCCACCCCAGTCCCCTTCTCTCCTCTGAACACCCCCACCCGAGTCCCTTTCGCCCCTCTCCTTCCCCACCTCAGTCCCGTTAAAACCGGCGAAGCAGCGTCGCAGGCAGCGCCTCGTGCCCTGCTTGTAAAAAAAAAAATCAAATCTCCTTCCTTCTCCTCGTCTTGACGTCTTGACGACTCGGGCCTTCCAATCAAATTGATTGGAAGGCCCGAGTCGACGTCAAAACGTCAAGATGAGGAGGAGAAGGAAGGAGATTTGATTTTTTTTTTTTTTTACAAGCAGGGCACGAGGGGCGCTGCCAGCGACGCTGCTTCGCCGGTTTTTTTAATGTGCGGCGCCGCGGGAATGGCCACGGGAGGCGGCGGGAGCAGAGCACCCCCCACCCACTGGCACCCGGGGCGGACCGCCCCCACCGCCCCCCCCCCCCTTGGTACGCTACTGCCTGAGATGCCTTCAGGGAAAAGGGAATAGGGTTATTCCTTCTGGGTTAAAGATGATGCTACCCTGTTGGGCCACCAGGGGAAGCCCTGGGGATGAAGCCCAGTTCTCGGGTAAAAAAAAACCAATAGGTGATTTCTCCTCTCAGGGGAAGCTAAGGGCGACGGGATATGACCTGCCCTGCTGAAAAACAGACAGAGCTGAGCAAAGGGAGAACCTAGAAGGAGGGCAAGCTCCTACTGACATGGAGGCCATGGACTGCCTGGAAGCAGGAGCCTCCAGCACTGCAGCAGAAGCTGGTGAGATGGAATGGGCCACTTGAAGATGGAAAACAGGCAGCTGTGAGAGCCCCTAGAAAGAGCAGAGCTGTGCAGTGGGGAAGTCATCTGCCAGCTCCTAAACAGTAACAGGGGCAGACTATTGAGAAAAGTTTGTTTGGAATATTATAAGTTGAAGTGGGCAACCCTTGTGGGAACAGCTCAAGGTTCAAAGACTGAATATTGAGTTCTGTTTGTTGGAACTGTGGATTTATTGTTTCTTTTGTTTGCTGGATATGTTGGAATACTGGTTGGCTGGAATAAAAGAAGAAAGCTTGGCCTGGATCACTTTGAGGCTTTGATCTGAACCGATAGGGGCTGTGAGAGTAGTGTAGCAGCCCAGCAAGCTAGAGGAGCACAGGAACCAGGGTTATCACAGTACCTTTTACACTTGATCCACAACTCTAAGGGTCCCTTTTACTAAGCCGCGTAGGCGCCTAAGTGAATCAATTTAGAATTACCACCTAGCTACCGCATGGCCTGGGTGGTAATTTCATTTTCTACGCGCATCCACTATGCGAGCCGGAAAATAAATTTTATTTTCTGACACGCGGTGCTAACCAGGCGCTAAAAGGCATTGTACACACATAGACTATTACTGCCCGGTTAACATGTGAGACCTCACTGCTTAGTCAATGGGCGGTGGTAAGGTCTCAGACCCAAAATGGACACGCACCAATTTTCATTTTGCCGCACATCCATTTTTGGCCAAAATAAAAGAAAGGCACTTTTTACAGTGCGCTGAAAAATGGATCTGCGCGTGTCCAAAACATGTGCCTACACTAGTGCAGGTCATTTTTCAGCACACCTAGTAAAAGGACTCTTTGCAGAGGTGACATACAGAGTACTGGCTTGCTGTACTGATTTTTCTACACATGTAGAAGTAACATAGTAAGTGATGGCAGATAAAGACCTGAATGATCTATCCAGTCTGCCCAACAGTCACATTAATTATCAATTCAAGATTTAAATCAACAATGAATGTGATATTATATACTTGATCATGGTCTTTCTTTGGAGTTTCTGGGACCTAGAAGTCCGCCTGGCTCTGTCCTTATGTTCCAACTACCGAGTTGCTGTCAAAGCCCACTCCAGCCTATCCAAATCCATCTTGTCATTTGCAGGACACAGAGTGTAAAAGTCTGCCCGGCACTGTCCTCACGTTCCAAGCCACTGCAGTTTCCGTCGAAGCTCACTACAGCCCATCCTAAACCAGATTGATATATTTGGGACTCAGACTGTACAAGCCAGCCTAGCACCAGCCTTAGTTGATGCAGCCAGAGTCGCCATCTAAGTACCACTTGATGTGCAAACACATATGCAACCCTTTAAGTTTTGTTTTTTTATATATCATTCATTTTCTAATTAGAGATCCTCTGTGTTCATCCCACACCTTTTTGAATTCTGCCCTCGGGAGGTCATTCCAGCTTGAACACTGGCAGACTCCGACGCTTATGCTGAAACACAGCTCCGTGTCGAGTCTCAGTGACAAATTTCATGAATAAATATCTCTGATGTTACTTACTTATGATTAATTGTGTTTATTGTTTGAAGATCCAGCAACAACCCTCTCTGTTCCCATGGACTTTTTCCCGCAGTGGTCTCCCCCCCCACCCCCCCACCCCTTGCATTTCCATGCTGTGCCCTTACATTATAGTGCTTAGTGTTTTGCTGCCACTCAGGTGAATGCACATTACCCGTGAAAGTGACAGCGTTCTGTACTCTTACATGCTCAAGTGGCATGTAACTGTGGGCATCCTATTATAGAATTGCCCTGAAAGCGCTCATTCATGCTCATTTATGTCCACATGTGTGTATAAATGAGTAGAATATTGGCCACTTAAATCTAGCCGGCTCCTTATAAAACTACCTCCGTAATGAGGATTTGTTATAGTTTTCTTTATATCTTTGCCTGGCTGGGATATCAACTTAAATTTTCTGTAGCTGTTTGAGCTAGAATTTAATTGGTGTTTATATTCTGTGAAATGTTATATTTTACTAGCTTTTATATAAATTGCATGAGTTTATCTTATTTTGTTTGTAAATACATGATGTGATACCTGCAAGCGAGCCTTCTCTGGAGTAGCTCCCACACTCTGGAATGCACTCCCTGAAAGGATCTGCTTAACATAATACACACACACACACACACACACACACACACACACACACACACACACATATCCACTCCTACACACACACATATCCACTCCTACCCTAGCTGAGATAATATTTAATCACCTCTATGACCTCATGTGCAACTTTCTTTAAATTAGTTCCCTTATTTTCTTACTCTCTTACCTATCAATTATATGTTCCATCTTTGCTTATACCCTACGCTGTCTATGAAAATGTTTTATTACAAACTATGTTGACATAGTAAGTAGTATACTATGCCATACTTTGTATTGTTATTTGAATATTTTAGTGCTGTAATTGTCTATTGCTTATTTTTGATTTATTCTTACTGTACACTGCCTTGAGTGAATTCCTTCAAAAAGGCAGTAAATAAATAAATAAAATTCTTTGTTTATAATTATTGTAGTATTGATTGGTAATTTTGTGATGTTGTGTTCTGCATGTGTTTTATATTGTTGCTTTATAATCACTGGATAGGTGTTTCACAAAAGGAAATAATGTCGGATCATTCTAGGAACAGATGCTGCAACAGTGGCACCGTGCTTAAAGGTGGCAAAACCCCAAATATATCACCTCATGCTCCGACGCATGCACATCCGATCTTTTCCCTTTCCCTCTAGCTTGTGAGTAGGCACTGAATAAACACTTTACATTTTCCGGTCTTCAATGTATGAATTATTTTCTTTCATTCTGTGTTTTTTTTCTTTTCTGACTTCACGTGACTCTGATGAGTTTTACACACACCCTTTCATTTCCTACCCCACTACCAGGATGCTAGGGAAACGCAAAGAAGAAATTGTCAGGGGTGCCTGAGCTAATGCAGAATAGCACTATGCCAGGAGAGGGTTAACTTCAGGCGTCTGCTCTCTTCAGTGTTGCATAAACACTGCACATTAGTCTTAGTGTGCAGGATTCATCTTCTACAGTCTCCGAAGTCTTAGCCTGCCAATCACCTGCCAACCCCCGGCACATCAGCGCTGTGTGCGTCACCACACTGTCAGTACAGCAGAAAAGGAGACTCTACCCAGGGCTGTCAGTCAAAGGTGGTTTCTCCTATCTATGCTGGAAATATTTTAGCTTTAGGAAACAATGCACCTCCACAACATGGGGAGCGAGTCTATCATTTGCTTCTTTACAAGGATCCTAATATGTTTAATATATAACTGAACAAAGTGAGCCTAATAGGGCCTGCTGTGTAAATCATTCTTCCTGTATGGAACATATTGATGTATGAGATTCATGATGTGCAGTACAGCAAGAAAAGAAAGTGCTGGAAAAGTTGGTTCTTCTGTATTGTGGCGAACACATCCCCAGTGGTTACATAGGGAAGGTTAGCATGCTCAAAGCTTTCTCTTGAACATTATCAATAAATCACTGCGGCCCTTTTTGTTTCAAAGATCTGCATGTATTCCTTGGTCAGGGGAGGGCTATTAAGACAATTATATACAAAGCTCCTAGTTTTCTGTGGCAGGTTGTGGGAAGGGTTACAGTTATAGTTTATTCACTATACCACTTGGCTTAAAGTAATAAGAACACAGCAGTATACGATAATAAAATGCAAAACAGAAAAGGAAAAGAACTCCAACCATCAGATAGAAAAAAGAAACACACTCTCTCAAGACCAAACATCCCAATAAAACTAACCAAAACATTTAAAATGTAAAATGTGCCAATTCCCATGCACTGCTGACTCCCCAAGGAGGATTTACCAAATGCAACAGAAAAATAGTAATGGCTTAAATCGCTTCAAAGAGCCTTCAGCTCTCACCACATACTTGGAGCCAAATAAAGAAAGGCTTCCGCTCTTGTAACTTCCCAAAGTTTTCTAAATAACAAGGGAACCTAAATAACAAGAGAACCTGAAAATGCTTTTGCAGAGCTTAACATTCTCCCTGGAACATAAGGCTTCAGCAAACTAACGCATGTACATGGCAACCTTTCACAATACACCCAATGGGTCAAAACCAGGCGCAATTTAAAATAAACATTTTTAATAATCTTATGTACATGTAGCTTCATTGTCAAACCATCATCAAGCATCAGACCTAGATCTTTCACTTTATGAACAATAGGAATTGAATCATTACTGTACTGAAACATTGACGGATCGTCAGGGGACTCATAAGTTGTCAATAACAGAATCTGAATCTTACTAGCATTTAATTTCAGACTATTTGCAGACATCCAACAGTATCTTCATCACTTTTTTTTCCAAAGGAATCACAAATTGTAAATCGCCTGCATATAGTCTGAATTATTGTACACCAAAAGAATTAAGCAACCAAGAAAGAGGTATTAAAAAATAATAAAAAGAACAGCAGAAAGACAGGAACCTTGTGGAACACCTGCCACTTACCAGGATTAACACAGAAACCTCTATGCTCCAAAAAGGATTTAAACCATTTCAGAACTGTACCACATATTCCAATTGCTTGCAATTGATTAATGGTATCAAATGCAGCTGAAACATCCATATAATATAATATACCTTGCTTTGTATACCCCCAAAATGCATTTTCCTTAAGAAAAAATACTAAAAGACTCGTAATCTATCTTGTCTAGTGTGTATTTGCAAGGAGTGTACACAGGGTCAGAGTACGGGCAGGACATAGGTTGGGCCCCCACTCATAGGGCTAGATTCTATAGCGCATACATCCGGGAATTGCGCCTAATGTTAGGTGCAGCCATTTGCACCAACTGAAACATGGTGCAAATGTATGCACCTTCATTAGGTTTGTATCCCCATTATTCTGTAACAACATGTGTTAATTTTAGGAATGCCCCCATTACACCCATAACTCTCCCATTTCTGCACCCCTTTTTCCCAACTGCATGTAAATTTCAGGCGTGGATCTCATGCCTGAATCTATGCACATAAATGCCAATTAAATCTAATTAGTGCCAATAATTGCTTGTTAAAAAGTCAATTATTGGTGCTAATTAGCTCATTATTCAATTAAATTGTGCACGCAAATTGGGCAAGCACCCAAATTTGCACACACAATATTTGGTGACTTTTATAGAATTAGGGGGATAACTTACACAATACTGTAAGGTTGCTGCATTTAGCTGCCACACGTATACCAGCTCTACGAATGGTGAAAGTGTAGGCACCTAAATATTAGGCATATCAATACTGGATTATATTAGCATTCTATAACGGAACCTAGGTGCTTATTATTTATTTATTTATTAGGATGTATTTACTACCTTTTTGAAGGAATTCACTCAGTGTACAGTAAGAATAGATCAAACATGGGCAATAGGCAATTACAGCAGTAAAAATATTCAAATAACAATACTAAGTATGGCATAGTGTACTACTTACAATGTCAACACAATACATAATAGAACATTTTAATTAACATAGTAACATAGTAGATGACGGCAGAAAAAGACCTGCACGGTCCATCTAGTCTGCCCACGATAAACTCATATGTGTATACCTTACCTTGATTTGTACCTGTCTTTTTCAGGGCACAGATCGTATAAGTCTGTCCAGCAGTATTTCCCGCCTCCCAACCACCAGTCCCGCCTCCCATCACCGGCTCTGGCACAGACCCCGTATAGGTCTGCCCTCCCCTATCCTAGCCTCTCAACCACCAATCCCTCTTCCCCCCGCCACCCAATTTCAGCTAAGCTTCTGTGGATCCACTCCTTCTGCACAGGATTCCTTTATGCCTATCCCACGCATGTTTGAATTCCGTTACTGTTTTCATGTCCACCACCTCCTGCGGGAGGGCATTCCAAGCGTTCACCACCCTCTCCGTGAAGAAATACTTCCTGACATCTTTCCTGAGTCTGCCCCCCTTCAATCTCATTTCATGTTCTCTCGTTCTACCGCCTTCCCATCTCCGGAAAAGATTCGTTTGCGGATTAATACCTTTCAAATATTTGAACATCTGTATCATATCACCCCTGTTCCTCCTTTCCTCCAGAGTATACATGTTCAGGTCAGCAAGTCTCTCTTCATACGTCTTGGAACACAACTCCCATACCATCCTCGTAGCTTTTCTTTGCACCGCTTCCATTTTTTTAACATCCTTCGCAAGGTACGGCCTCCAAAACTGAACACAATACTCCAGGTGGGGCCTCACCAACATCTTATACAGGGGCATTAAAACCTCCTTTCTTCTGCTGGTCACACCTCTCTCTATACAGCCTAGCAACCTTCTCGCTACGGCCACCGCCTTGTCGCACTGTTTCATCGCCTTCAGGTCCTCAGATACTATCACCCCAAGGTCCCTCTCCCCATCTGTGTCTATCAGGCTCTCCCCACCTAACACATACGCCTCCCTTGGATTTCTACTCCCTAAGTGCATCACTTTGCATTTCTTCGCATTGAATTTTAATTGCCAAACGTTAGACCATTCTTCCAGCTTCTTCAGATCTTTTTTCATGTTTTCCACTCCCTCCGGGGTGTCCACTCTGTTGCAAATCTTGGTGTCATCCGCAAAAAGGCAAACTTTACCTTGTAACCCTTCGGCAATGTCACTCACAAATATATTGAACAGAATGGGCCCCAGCACCGATCCCTGAGGCACTCCACTACTCACTTTTCCCTCCTCCGAGCGAACTCCATTTACCACCACCCTCTGGCGTCTGCCCGTCAACCAGTTCCTAATCCAGTTCACCACTTCGGGTCCTATCTTCAGCCCTTCTAGTTTATTCAAGAGCCTCCTGTGGGGAACCGTGTCAAAAGCCTTGCTGAAATCTAAGTAGATGACGTCTATAGCACGTCCTTGATTTAATTCTCCTGTAACCCAGTCAAAGAATTCAATGAGATTCGTTTGGCATGATTTCCCTTTGGTGAAACCATGTTGTCTCAGATCTTGCAAGTTATTGGCTTCCAGGAAATTCACTATCCTTTCCTTCAGCATGGCTTCCATTACTTTTCCAATAACCGAAGTGAGGCTTACCGGCCTGTAGTTTCCAGCTTCTTCCCTATCACCACTTTTGTGAAGAGGGACCACCTCCGCTGTTCTCCAATCCCTCGGAACCTCGCCCGTCTCCAAGGATTTATTAAACAAATCTTTAAGAGGACCCGCCAGTACCTCTCTGAGCTCCCTCAGTATTCTGGGGTGGATCCCGTCCGGCCCCATGGCTTTGTCCACCTTTAGCTTTCCAAGTTGTTCATACACACTCTCTTCCGTGAACGGTGCTCTATCTACTTCATTCTCAGGTGTACTTTTGCCAGTCCCTCTTGGTCCTTCCCCAGGATTTTCTTCAGTGAAAACAGAACAAAAGTATCTATTTAGCAAATTGGCTTTTTCTTCATCATTTTCTACATAGCGTTTTGCTGTATCTTTTAGTCTCACAATCCCCTTTTTAGTCTTTCTCCTTTCACTAATATACCTGAAGAAGTTTTTGTCTCCCCTCCGTACATTTCTAGCCATTTGTTCTTCCGCTTGCGCCTTCGCCAGACGTACCTCTCTCTTGGCATCTTTCAGTTTCATCCGGTATTCCTCCCCGTGTTCCTCTACTTGAGATTTTTTGTATTTCTGGAACGCTAACTCTTTAGCCTTTATTTTCTCAGCCACTTGCTTTGAAAACCATATCGGTTTCCTTTTTCACTTGCTTTTATTTACTCTCCTTACATAAAGGTCTGTGGCCCTGTTTATTACTTCTTTCAGCTTGGACCACTGTCCTTCCACCTGTTGTGCGTTCTCGCAGCCCATCAGCTCCTTCCTCAGGTATTCCCCCATTTTGTTAAAGTCAGTTCGCTTGAAGTCCAGGACTTTGAGTTTAGAGTGGCCGCTAGCCACATGAGCTGTTATATCAAAACAAACCGTTTGATGGTCACTGCTTCCCAGGTGCGCAGCCACTCGGACATTTGACACACTATCTCCATTCGTGAGCACCAGATCCAACGTCGCTCCCTCCCTTGTGGGTTCCATCATCATTTGTCTGAGCAGAGCACTTTGGAAAGCATCCACAATCTCTCTACTTCTTTCCGATTTCGCAGAAGAACCTTCCAATCTACATCCGGCAGATTAAAATCTCCCAACAACAGCACCTCTCTTTTCTTCCCCAACTTTTGAATATCAGCGATCAGATCTTTATCCAGTTCCTCCAATTGTGTCGGGGGTCTGTAGACAACACCCACGTGGACCAAGGTTCTATCCTCTCTTGTTAAGGTGATCCATATCGCTTCTTCCTTTCCCCACTTCCCTGTCATTTCAGTTGCTGCGATATCATTTCTCACATACAGAGCTACTCTTCCACCTTTACGTCCCTCTCTATCCTTCCTAAAAAGATTATAGCCTGGTATGTTTACATCCCATTCATGGGAACCATTGAGCCATGTCTCTGTGACTGCAACTATGTCCAAGTCAGTCTCCAACATCAGGGCTTGAAGGTCATGAATTTTATTGCTTAGACTGTGAGCATTTGTGGTCATTGCTTTCCAACTACATTTCCTAGTATGTGTTTTGGGTTTAGTGATTTGTGAGTGTCTTTTCTCTTTGGGTACCTTCTCCTCTTTTTGTTCCCTCTTCCTTGCTTTTTCTTTTTCTTCTGCTTCAATTTTAGTTTCAGGAACTAAAGGGTAAAGTGAAGGGTAAAGCAAAGATAGAACATATAGATAGGTAAGAGAGTAAGAAGAGTCAGAAAGTAAGGAGACTAATTTAAAGTTGCACATGAGGTCAAAGAGATGGTTAAATATTATCTCAGCTACCACCCACCCTCGGAGTGTCTAAATGAAGGCACCCACTTATAGACTTACCCCCCAGAGTGCCTTTCCCTATCAGGTGCACATACATCATAATAATTGTTCAGTGTATCACTTGACATATTGGAATGTTTAATGCAGATCATTTACATAAAGGTCTATAGCTAACATTTTGCTTTGGTAAGAAAAATACAATAAAGTACAAAAATGTGGGTGACTTATGAAAAGCATTAACAGCAAATAGATAAAGAGCTCCTAGAATTTAGTGCAAATGCTATTAATAATCCATTAGAATTCAAAAGAGTAATGCAGTACAAAAAGCAGCTAAAGAAATGGCAGCACCTCACTGGGTTGTTGGATTTACAAACAGTACACATAGGATAAGATACTTACGCATCAACTATTTAGCAATGCGAAAACATACCATACAGAGGGACTCTTTTACAAAGGTGTGATAGGCTGTCTGCGTGTGCAGCGTGCACCAAAATGAGACTACCGCCAGGCTACCGTGCCACCTGATGGTAATTTCAGATTTGCCGCATGCCCATAAAGCCTGGATAATTTATTTATTTATTTCATTCCACACACAGAGTTTCCAGTGGAAATCAGCAATTGGCTCGTGCCGACCGGTCACCGCACGTGTAGCGCGTGAGCCCTTACCGCTAGATCAATGGGTGGCGTTAAGGGCTCAGGCCAGTCTAGGCGCATGCTGATTTCAGTTTTACTGCGTGCCCTTTTCCCTTCCCATAAAAAAAAAAAAAACCTTTTTTGCAGACATGGTAAAAACTGGCCCAGCACAAGCCCAAAACACGTGCCCAGAACATGCCCAAAACACGTGCCTACACTACCGCAGGCCACTTTTTACCGCAGCTTAGTAAAAGGACCCCAGAGTTTTCTCTGTAAAAATCATTAGAACTGTACATATACCTTTCTAAAGTTTTGTCCTAGAACCAACCCCTGAGCACATAGTGTTACCACTCTTGCATTAAACCAAGCCTGGAAACTACATTGTAGGTTTCCCTTAAGGTCTCCCAGTTAGCCTGCTTTGTTTCTCTAGCAGCGTGCTGTTCTCACTTTTGAGATTCACAAAATCATCTCTTCAACACATTAACATTCTACCTGCCTGGGGAATGAAATGCCAGAGCTTACAACAGAACTCAAAGTTACTGCATTGCCATTATAAGAAAATAAGCACTTCAGAGCCTAAAATGTTAACAGTACAAATGGGTGATACATGTAGCAGTCATTATTAACATTACCAGTGCACTGCATTTAAGAAATACAGGGAGAGGTGGGGGAGGAAAATGCCATGGGTGAGAGCCTTCTAGGATTGCCAGTTTCTCAGTTTATTTTTAGGATAATTTGATTCCATTCTGGTTTATCCCGTTTCACACATGAATATCTAAGCAGCCCTTTTACTAAGCTGCGTAGGCACATACGCGCCCTACGCATGTCAATTTTGAACTACTGCGTGGCCTAGGTGGTAATTTCATTTTTGACACACGCCCGTTACATGAGCCAGAAAATATTTTCCGGTGTGTGGTACTAACCGGACGGGAATCGACATTGTACTCCTGCTGACGATTACCGCCCAGTTAACGTGTGACACCTTTGGCCAAGGTTTCGCAAGTAACGCTGTGTCAAGGCGTGAGTAACCATGAAAGTTCACAATATGAGCATGCTCATGGTTACTCACGCCTTGACACAGCGTTACTTGCGAAACCTTGGCCGAAGTCGGTGTGTTGAACCAATGACCCACCTGTTGCTTTATATCTGCACTTGAAAGCTAGGTTACTCTTTTGACTTTCACATGCTGTATGGATCCTGAGCTGATTCTGTCGAGCTTTAGCATCTCTTTTTTACTTATCCTGGAATTAAAGAGGTTTTTTTTGCCTATGATGATACAATTCCCAGCAAAAGTCTTCTCAACCCTTGTTATTACTAAATGACTACTTGGGTTGGAGGTTGGGTTAAATTCAGAGGCTTTTCCTTTAACTCCCTTTAAAATAGATGCACTCAACAGAATCTATAGTCTATTGTTGAAATTACTTTTTTTTACCATTACATGAGAGAGTTCTTTTTTGTTGTATATTTACAATGATTAGAATAATGACATTTATATCCATTCTTGTGCCTATATATAGTCGGTCCCTTAGAGAATTACCCCAGTAGGGGGTAATTCTTTAATGAGGTTGCCAATCTTTAGACACCAAGAATACCAGCATGTAAAGCATATATACGTAAATAGATAAATGCTATTCTACAAAATGGTCCTTAAATACAATGATCATAGTTTGAAGGTAGGCTTACATATGGTAGAGTCTAAGTGGGGCCACACAAATGCAAGAGAAGAACCAGAACCCCACAGCTTGCCAAAGCGAGCAAAACACAGAAGGGATAAACAATAAAAGAGGGTAGGAAACCTAGTCTACAAGGCGGTTTTTGTTAGAATAAAAACAACAATGTTCAAATCATCAAGTTTTGAAGAACTCAACATGGGTCCTGCCTGCATCAGGAGTCCATCATTACTGAGATGATAAAGTCAACAAAGTGGAATAAACATTTTTTAAAAAACTAGAGCAACAACCAATGAAAGCGGTTCTCATTTATAGCACTCTGTTGTTGTTTATTCTGATTATGTTAGTAGTGGTAGGAATAGGTATAGTGACATAGTAACATCATAAATGTCGGCAGATAAAGAAATGCAAGATCAATCCAGTCTACCCATCAAGGTGACCAGAGTTGAATTGAGCATTCTGCACAGGTTCCACTTCTTCATGATTAAACACTAGTATGTTTAATCTCTATCTCTCTTCCTACCAATTTTGGGGCAAAGAGCGTAAAAGTCTGCCTGGCACCGGTCCTACTTCCCATCTATTGGAGTTGCCATCAGAGCCCATTCCAGCTTTGATCCAGATCTGTTTTTGCCATTTATGAGACCTAGACCCTAGAAGTCTGCCTGTCTTACTTCCCAACCTCTGAAGCTACTGACAAAGCTTACTGCAGCTGTTGTCAAAGCTCACTCCAGTTATGAGATCATTTAAGTTTTGCTTTAATTGGATTCCATCCTTTTTCTATATAGTGATCCTCTGTGTTTATCTCACATGTTCTTGAATTCTGTCACTGTTTTCATATTCACCATCTCCCGCAGGAGGGCATTCCAGGCATCCACTATCCTTTCTGTAAAAAAGTATTTCTTGACATTGCTCCTAAGTCTTCCCCCTGCAACCTCATCTCATGACCTCTACTTCTACCAGTGAAAAAGATTAGTTTGCATATTAATACCTTTTAAGTATTAAAATGACTCTATTATTTATTTATTTATTTATTAGGACTTATTTACCGCCTTTTTGAAGGAATTCACTCAAGGCGTTGTACAGCAAGAATAAGTGAAACATAAGCAACAGACAATTACAGCAGTAAAAATATTCAAACAATATAAAGTATGGTGTAGTATGCTACATTACAATGTCAACACAATACATAATAAACATTTTCATAGACAGCCTAGGGTATAATCAAAGATGGAAGATAGATAAGATATAGAGTAATTGGAATAAGAAAATAAGGGGATTAATTTAAAGAAAGTTACAAATGAGGTCAGAAAGGTGCATATCTCCCCATCCCTCCTTTCCTCTAGAGTGTACATATTAAACTCTCCGTTCACTGGGTAAATCTCTCTTATCTGCACCCTTCTCCTCCACTGCTAACTCCAGACTCAGTTCCTTTTATCTTGCTGAACCGTATGTCTGGAATAGACTTCCTGAGCAGGTATGTCAAGCTCCATCTCTGGCCATCTTCAAATCTAGGCTAAAAGCCCACCTTTTTGATGCTGCTCTTAACTCCTAACTCTTACCTCACTTGTTCAGTACCCATGTTTTATCATTTCCACCTTAGTAATTCCTTTATCCCTTATTTGTCCTATTTGTCTGTCCTAATTATATTATAAGCTCTGTTGAGCAGTGACTGTCTCTTCATTGTCCAGTGTACAGTGCTTCGTACATCTAGTAGCGCTATAGAAATGATAAGTAGTAGTAGCAGTAGTATAAGATTTCTAGGGGCCATTTTACTCAGATGTGTAAGCGTCTATGTGTGCCCAACACGTGCCAAAATGGAGTTACCGCCCGACTACCGCGTGGCTCTTGCGGTAATTTCATTTTAGACACGCATCCGATACGCGCGTCTGAAAAATATTTTTTACTTTCGGGTGCGCGTAACGGATGCGCACCAAGCAGTGTTTGGTATGCGTAGGTCACTACCTCCCGGTTACCGCGTGAGTCTTTACTGCTAGGTCAATGGCTGGCGGTAAGGTCTCAGACCCAAAATGGATGCACGGCAATTTTCATTTTGCTGCACGTACATTTTCAGCAAAAAAAAAAGACATTTTTTTACAGGCATGCCCAAAACTCGCGCCTACACTACCGCAAGCCATTTTCAGCATGCTTTAGTAAAAGGACCCCAAAGTCTCTTCTCATACATCTTTTGCCACAAGCCCCATATCATGTTTATCGCTTTCCTCTGAACCGCCTCAAATCTTTTGATGTCCTTAGCGAGATACTGCCTCCAAAATTGAACACAATACTTTAAAAGGGGCCTCACCAATGACTTAAACAGAGGCATTAACACCTCCTTTCTTCTACTGAATATGCTTCTTTCTATGCAGCCTAGCATTCTTCTGGCTATGGCCACCTCCTTGTCCCACTGTTTTGCTGCCTTTGGCTTTGTCTACTTTCAGTTTTTCTAGTTATTCATAAACACTTTCTTTCATGAATGGTGTGATATCTACTCATCTTGTTTATTCTTTCAAAAAGTACAAAGACTAGGGAATACTCAATGAAGTTACATGGAAATACTTTTAAAACGAATAGGAGGAAATATTTTTTCACTCAAAGCTCTGCCACTCATTACCAGCGGATGTGGTAACAGCAGTTAGTGTATCTGGTTTTAAAAAAAGTTTGGACAAGTTCCTGGATGAAAAGTCCATAGTCAGCTATTGAAGTAGATATAGAGAAGCCACTGCTTGCCCTGGGATTGGTAGAATGGAAAGTTGCTACTATTTGGGTTTCTGTCAGGTACTTGTGACCTGGATTGGCCACTACTGGAAGCAGGATTCTGGGCTAGATGGACCATCAGTCTGCCCCCCAGTATGGCTATTCTTTTGCTTTTAATGCACTCCACTCCCATATATGTCATTGTCAGCCAACAGAGATCTTTCTCAAGGATTTTCTTCCATGAACACAGAACAGAGGTATTTGTGTAGTATGTTTACCTTTTCTTTTATCACTCATCTCAGTTCTCAGCCATTTTTAGGTAACTAGTTGTCACAACAAAAGTATTTAACCCCTTGACAAATTCCTTAATATATGGCACTGTTTCCTGGAAGCACTGATGCCTCTGATCTAACTGAAAAGAAATCAAAAATAGTCAATCCCGATGAATGGGATGTACAGGGAAATCCAGAAAAATTACACACTCTTAAAACAGCAAAAAGAACTTGACAATGCAGCACCGGTGTCCCTGAGGAAGAAATTTTGAAACAGGGATTCCTGTTGGATGTTTTGGACAGTGAAAGAGCAAGGATATATAAGTTAAGATAACTTCGTTCCTGTGTGCTTCTCAATATTCTGATGCTTTGGCATAATTTGAACAATACCTATAAATATATTTTTTTGCTTTGGATTTTGTATATATATATTTTTTACTATTATTTAGTGAGTTTTTTCATCAACTGGGTTGGGGAGGGTGTATATGGACATTTCCCTACACATCCCATACATCGGGATTGACTATTTTTGATTTCTTATATTGAGTGTCTCTCCCTTGGGATTCTATAGTTGGTAGTGATTTATTTCTGATCTAACTGGACATTAATTGTTTCTTTTTTTGTACTGATGTATGTGTGCCTTCTGGACTGAGAACATGACCAGGAAATCAGATATTTGACAAGCTGACTGAATCTAATCAGGAAAGATCAGCTGTTGCAAATGGCACTAGAGGTTGTAATTTATGTACCTTTACAGTGTTATCACTTGTTTAAAAGGCAACAGACTGCAATTCTGTCAGTACCAGTTCTATAATCTGGCAGCTTTTTTTTTTCATTTGTGAGGTTGCCATTTATCAGGTGAATTCCCACAATGATTGATAGGTTTCCTCTACTTCATTATATAGAAACTACAAATTAAAATATCTCACAATCAAAAAACAGAAGTCCTACAAAAATCTTTCCACATCTTAGTTGTGACAGAACTCCAGCCACCCTTGAGAATCAGAGCTCTAGAAAATGCACAAACATATTGCTATACTGACTGCAATATTTACTACATTTGACACGTGGTCCCCATATATTAGCATGCCGTTTGAAATGAGGATGCTTTGTAAGGTATCTCAGAAGGCACCTGCCAGTTCTGTTATCTAGCTAAGTAGGAGGGTAGATGTGAAGCGTCTGTTTACTCTTCCCAAAAATGCTAGGACTAGGGGGCATTCAATGAAGTCACAAAGTAGTAAATTTAAAATGAATCTGAGAAAATATTTATTTTTTATGCATTTGTACCCTGTGCTTTCCCACTCATGGCAGGCTCAATGTGGTTTACATATTGTATACAGGTACTTATTTGTACCTGGGGCAATGGAGGGTTAAGTGACTTGCCCAGAGTCAAAAGGAGCTGCCTGTGCCTGAAATGGGAATCAAACTTAGTTCCTCAGGACCAAAGTCCACCACCCTAACCACTAGGCCACTCCTCCTCTTCACTCAACATGTAATTAAATTCTGGAATTTATTGCCAGAGAATGTGGTAAAGGCGGTTAGCTTAGCAGGGTTTAAAAAAGGGTTGGACGGCATCCTAAAGGAAAAGTCCATAGACCATTATTAAAATGGACTTGGGGAAAATCCACTGCTTATTTCTGGGATAAACAGCATAAAATGTTTAGTACTTTTTTGGGATCTTGCCAGGTATTTGTGACCTGGATTGGCCACTGTTGGAAACAGGATGCTGGGCTTGATGGACCTTTGGTCTGTCCCAGTATGGCAATACTTATGTACCAAGTGCCAAAGATCAACAGTTCTCCAAACTGCAAAGGATGCTTTCCTTCAGTCTCCTAAGTTATTGATATCATCCTCCATAGAACCTGCTCATGTACTCTAATGTAGTAACTAACTTTAAATGGGTAGATTTCTAATGTATTTATTGGTTTATTTAATTTTTGTATTTATTGCTTTCCCAAAAGTAAAATCAACTTATCAACAGCGAGCGAAAAATTCACTGTAGTTCTTCAGTGTACTGCCAATGATGCACAAAATCCAGCAATATTAAGCAAAACAATTCTCCAAATATATACATATATCTACAACCCTCCTAAATGCCCCACTGGTCCCCCTACCCTGCCCCGCATACAAACTGGGTAAATGGAGATATAACCTACACCAGAGTAACCGGATGATACTTTCTGATTTAGCTTATTTAAAGGCTAATAATTAGAAGCAATAACAAGCAATGAGGCTGCCACTGATAACAGCCTCCCCTTCTCAGAATGCAGTAGATTATAATTTTATAAAAAATAAGATGTATTAGACTGTACAGTGACTTGAGCAATCAGAACATTCCAAGATGTTTTCTTTTTAAATGATTCCATATGCAATGAATGGAATAATGTTACAGTATATATAAGCTGCTGACCACTACCTATGCAAATTCCCTATTATATCTACTACTACTACTATTTAACATTTCTAAAGCACTACCAGTGTTACGCAGCGCTGTACAATCTAACAAAGAAGGACAGTCCCTGCTCAAAGGAGCTTACAATCTAAAGGACAAAAAAGTGCAGTCAATCAAATTGGGGGCAGTCTAGATTTCCTGGATAAAGGTACAATGGTTAGGTGCCGAAAGCAACATTGAAGAGGTGGGCTTTGAGCAAGGATTTGAAGATGGGCAGGGAGGGGGCTTGGCATATGGGCTCAGGGAGTTTATTCCAAGCATAGAGTGAGGCGAGGCAGAAAGGGCGGAGCCTGGAGTTGGCGGTGGTAGAGAAGGGTACTGAGAGGAGGGATTTGTTCTGTGAGTGGAGGTTATGGGTAGGAGCATAAGGGGAGATGGATCCCCCTCACTCTCTCCTCAATCACTAGCTTACTACTTCCGTGACAAGGTGCAGAAGATCAACCTCAAATTCACTACCAAGCCACCTCCTCCTTTTCACCCTTTAACCCACTCCCTCAACCAACCAACCCAGGCCTCCTTCTCCTCTTTTCCTGATATCACCGAGGAGGAAACCGCCATGATCCATGAGCAGGTCCTCTTCCTGCAAGCCAGAGTCCCCGGTATTTCTGTCCCCTATGTCAGTTTCAGGTTTCACCCAGCATTCTCACTGCTCTACTCCCCATTGGATCTAACTTTAGCAGTATCCCCTTTTCTACCTCCGGTACTGTGGGGCTCTGTGGCCAAACACTGCCTGACATCTCTACATAGACCTCCAATCCAGCCAGGGCAGGCTCAAGGGATCGTGCCCCCACCCCCATTGCATCACATTGCTTCTGGCACTCCCTCTCTCCTCCTTCTCCATGGGTTCGTCATCTCTCCCTCCCTTGGGCCGGCATTTTCCCCTTCGGTCCAGTCTCTCTTTCCCCTCCCTGCAGGTCTGGCATTGTTTCCTCACCTCTTTCAATCCTTTGCGATCCTGTAAGGTTTACAATGGTTGCCGGCAACAGTAGCATGACAGGCTGCCTTCAGCCAACCCCTGGGTCTTCCCTTTGCTGCATCTTGCCCACAGGAATTTGCATCAAAGGAGGCAAAATGTGGCAGAGGGAAGACGAAGGGTTTGGCCGAAGGCAGCCTGTCATGCTGCTGCTGCCGCCAGCAACCAATGGGGGAGAGAGAGAGAGGTGAGGGGCACTTCCGGACCTATGGGAAGGGGGAAAAGAGAACAGGAGAGACCAGACTGGGTTGGGGGGGGGGGGAGAAAAGGCTTAACTTGTAGATCAGGTGAGGTCAGAGGCTGGGTATTATGGTGCACTCAATCTCTGGTGCCCTGAGCCAGTGACTCACCTGGTCCAATGGTTAAGCTGGCCCTGAGTCCTGCACTATCCCATGGTTCTGCACAGTCCTTTGTCATTAGCGCCACCCTACAGCCTTGCCTCACCTCCATGCCTGCTGAGTGTTCACAGTGGGTTTTGCATGCCATGGGCACCATTTTGCCAACAAACAGACAGCACTCAATAACCAAGCATATTGCACATTATACATCTCTAGATTACGATACACTATGGTGCTCATTTTCAAAGCACATAGACTCACAAAGTTACATAGTAAGATGTGTAATTTTGTAAGCCTATTTGCTTTGAAAATGAGCCTCTATATATATAGCAACCAAAGGACAGCAGGGTTGATAAGAATGGCAGGGTTTCTATAATAAGCAATTCGTTAAACTGACCGTGTTTTGGCGGCAGGGACTGCATCAGGAGTCTGTAAGCATGTGATTAGACTAGAAGTTAAGACAACAAACTAGATCTACATCACATGAGAACACAACGTTTGAATAGTGTGTTATATACACTTATAGATGACTGCAGATACTACTACACATCAAAATTTGCATCCAGCGATTAGCCTACCAAATGCATATATATATAGCAAAATGTCTCTCTTACTGTATCGCTTTGGTCCATCTTCCAAGCAAAACGAAAGGGTTAATGTTGCATCATCTTCAAAAAACTCAGTTGCAAAGGCATCCCACCACAGGTTGTCACTATCCTGGGGAAAAAACAGATAAAAAATTGAATGGAAAAGACATATAAAACTATTTTACTACATATTAATAAGCAAATATGCTTGCTTATTACTGATGGAGAATTTTCATCTTGAGGAAGCCTACATGGTTTACAAAGAATAACTTTGCTTAAAGAAACTTTTCACATATACCAACCCTGAATGATCACTACTGACACCGCATTTTCAAATACTATTTTGCTTGAGATTCAGATGAACAGATGAACAGATTAATGTAATTAAAAATTGTGATTTAAAATAACATTTTATTGAATACAATTCTAGTGTTTGAACTATTGCACCATGCATAAACTTCAAGTGGTAAAATAACCCAAAGCTGACATGTTCCAATTGATAAATAAAAGAAAATATTTTTTCTACCTTTGTAGTTTGAGCATTTTATTTTTCCATTCAACTTTGACTGTGTCTTCTGCTTTTCTCCATTTTTCCCTGCCTTTCCAAGGTCTCCTGTCTATTTGACATTTCTTCTTTCTGCATGTAAACCATCCATCTACCCTGTGTCCCTATCTGTCCTGTCCAGCACTTCTCTTCTGTTTCCCAGTTTCCTGTCTACCCCCCATGTTCAGTATCTGCCCTTTAGTGTCCCTATCCTCCCCTTATATTCAGCATTGCCTCTCTGTGTCCCTGTCCTTCCCCCTGTGATCAACAATGCCCTTCTATGTTCCTCTATGTCTCATCCCTTTTCCAGCATTGCCCTGTGTCTCTGTCTATATTTTTACTCCATGCCCAGCATCTCTTGTCTGTGCCCTGCCCCTCCCTTGCTCATACTCATAGTTGGGCGTAATTCCTTACACCCCCCCCCCCCATATTCATAGTCTGGCATAATTCCCTAAAGCCCTCAGGGTCCAACACATCTCCCTCCCTCTCTCCATGGTCCAGCACATCTCCGTCCAGTCCTAGCATTCTTACCCCCCCCAGGGTCCAGCACATCTCCTCCCAGCCCTGGGATCCAGCACATCTCCCTCCAGCCCCAGCCCCCAGATCCAGCACATCTCCCTCCAGCCCTAGCCCTCCCCCCCACAGTGTCTAGCACATCTCCTTCCAGTCCCAGCCCCCAGGGTCCAGGGTCCAGCATATTTCCCTCTAGCCCCAGCCCTAGCCCTTCCCCTCCAGGTTACGGCATATCTCCCTCCAGGTTACAATACATCTCCCTCCAGCCCCAGCCCCCAGGGTCCACTACATCTCCCTCCAGCCCCAGCCCCAACTCTAGCTCCAGGGTCCAGCCCATCTCCCTCCAGCTCCAGCCCCAGTGTCCAGCAAATCTCTCTCTCCCTCATTCCCACAATCCTCAAGCCAACGTCTCTCCCTCACCACCCCTCCTCCTCCCCCCTCCTCGGGTCCTAAACTCTAACCTGATTCGTTGGCCAGCAGAAGCAATTAGAACACACTGCTCTACGGTTGGTATCGGAGCCTTTTCTCTGCTGGCTCCCACCTTCACAGAAGCAGGAAGTTACATCAGGAGGGTGGAATCCGGCAGATGAAAGGCCCCGATGTCAGCCAGAGCAGCATGTTTTAATTGCTGCCAGCCAAGGAAACAGGTTAGTTAGACTCTGGGACCTGGGAGGAGGGAGGTGGTGGGGGGGGGGGGGGGAGAGAGACATGATTCGGGAAGTGGGGGAGAGAGAGAGAGAGAGAGAGACACTGGCTGGACCTGGGCGGGGGAGGGGAGAGGAGAGAAGGACTTCTTCAGGGTGCAAATCCTAGTCACCACTGTCCCTGGGGTTTGTTAACCTCTGTGCTACACTACCATGGGAACTCCGTAAGACCTGCATCTATCCCCATGGGATTCCCTTGACCCTGGAGGGGATCCCCACAGATTCCTATTGTAGCTGCAGGGTTCCCTCAAACCCCATTTCCATGCAGCTACGCATCCAGCTTCTCCTACATAAGCACACAACTATGGAACGGACTCCCAAAAGCTGTGAAAATAATCCATAACCACCTAACCTTCAGGAAATCACTGAAAACCAATCTCTTCAAAATGGCTTACCCCACCGATCCAATGTAAATCCCCACACCCAGCAACACAGCATAACCAATGATTGTACCAGACAATCTACAACCTTCATTCCTTTGACCCTCATGGAGCCTGACACACACCCATATCATTTGTCCACAATATAACCTTGTATTTGTTATCAACCAACTTGGCGAACGCCTTTACGGTACTATGTAAGCCACATTGAGCCTGCAAATAGATGGGAAAATGTGGGGTAGAAATGTAACAAATAAATAAATAAATAAATTATAGGTGAGACAATTTAGGCATGCAGTGTCAAAGAATAGCATACAGGCAGATCCACACACACCTAAATTAGTGTCAATTGTCAATAACTGACACCTCATTAACTCATTAATTTGCATGTGTAGAGCCCTGTGTGCCCAAATTTAGGTGCCCAACATTAGGTGACCTAAATAGAATCCAGGAGTTAGTGTGTGGTAAGTGAAGCATGTTAAATGCCAAATACCCTCCACATCCGTTCTCCACCCATGCCCCGTCCAGTTCTTCCCCCTTTCAAAAAATGATCTTAATGCGTGACTTACGGCACACTAACTGTAAATGTACCCCATAGGTTGTTAGGTCATTTGTGTGTTAGCTGTTAATGCATGCCAAACCACACTGGGCCTCAAAATCTAGTCAGAAATATATAAGGTTAGTTTAATTAAAATGTATTATTTACAGCTTTTTTGTTGGCATATGACAATGTAAAAATGATTACTGAATATCTACCTTCCCTTTTCCCAAGGAAAAGAAAATGTAGAGACAAATATTGTACTTTGGTACTATGTAAGTATACAATTCCACACTTGTGAACCAATTAAGGGGAAGGGAAATGGGACTTGATATACTGCCTTTGTGTGGTATTTTGCAACTACATTCAAAGCAGTTTACATATATACAGATACTTATTTTGTACCTGGGGCAATGGAGGGTTAAGTGACTTGCCCACAGTCAACAAAGAGCTGCAGTGGGAATTGAACCCACTTCCCCAGGATCAAAGCCTGCTGCACTAACCACTAGGCTACTCCTCAACTCCATTTACATTAAAGCATTTCTGGGTAAGTTGTTGCAATTCTTCACAAAACCAGGTAAAGTAACAAACAATTTTGTACAAAATATGTGTACACTAGGCTACTCCTCGACTCCATTTACATTAAAGCATTTCTGGGTAAGTTGTTGCAATTCTTCACAAAACCAGGTAAAGTAACAAACAATTTTGTACAAAATATGTGTACATTTATTAGTTAACAACAAAACCATATATCCTAACCTTAAAATTTGTTTTTCAAAAGATTTATTGTGGATACAACATAAATCATATTCACTTAAAAATAAAGTAATTTTTTTGAACGACCATCAGAAATGGTACATAACAGACCATTGCATCAATGTGCTCCAGATCACTTTAGTCTTCATTGGTCATTTCTTATTTTTATTTTTAAATTAATATTTTTCAAACCTTCAGATCCCTCATGTCTCATTTTAGACTTATCTTTTATATTAATTGCAATTTCTTATGTGCAAATTAAGCACTTATCTTTTAAAGATGAACAGACCACAGCTGACATGCATGTTTCGATGCAATCTGCAAGCATCAGGGCTGTCTGGAAATAAACAACAAAATATCAAATTTGTGCAGCAAAAAAAACATACATTTGAATTCTACTGAATGTATCCACTAATAACTCACATGAATAAAGTTCTTCCAAGTTCAAGCATGTCATCTTCTACAGAATCAATCTCCAAGATTGCCGCCATGCTTTTTATACAAACACTCACTGTATTCATTAATGTCAGAGATTCTGATTGGATCGTTTAAACTAATGACATCCAATCTAATTCAGAGTTCAATCCTTTGGGTTCCAAATTATCCAACTGAAAGATCCAACATTGTTCCTTATAGTTAAGCAGTGTACCTAAATTACCTATAGAAGATTCTATAGAAGATAATTGGAAGAACTTTACTCATATGAGCTATTTGTGGGTATGTTCAATGGACTTGATATATATATATTTTTTTTTTTCTGCACAAATTTGAGATGTTGTTATTTCCAGAAGACCAGCCCTGACACATTGCAGCGAATCATGCATGTCAGTTTTGTCTGCTCATCTTTTCCAAAGATAAGTGTTTAGTTTGCACATAGGAAATTCTATATACCTGTAATACAACACTATTGTTAATATAAAAGATAATTGTTATTTTTCATATAAAAGATGTCTAAAATGAGACAAGAGAGATTTGAAGATATGAAGAATATTAATTCAAACTTAAGAAATGACCAATGAAGAATATAGCAGTCTGGAGCACATTGATGCAATGGTCTGTTAGTAACTTTCCCCCCGATTCTATATAGCGTGCCTAGAGATCTGCACTGAAATGGGTGTGGATTCCATAACAATACGTGTAACTTAATTGGCTTAACAAGTTAATCAGCATTGATAACAGCTCTTAACAAGCAATAATGAGCACTAATTGGCACTGATTAGAATTTACATGCACAACTCGCTAAGTGTATTCCATAACAAAGTGTGCTAAACTTCTAACGCGCACAGGCAAAAAAAGGCATGATTATGGGGGGGGGGGGGGGGGGGGGGGGGAATGGGCATTTTGTGGGTGTTCTGAAATTTACAGGTGTAGTTATAGAATATGGTCCAGTGCGTGTAGATCTATATATCAGGGTTTATGCCATGTTTTTGTTGGTGTAAATGGATGAGCGTAGTTTTAGGTGCTGAGATATTAACTAAACATCTCTCTATATAAAACGCACCTCCAACGTTCTGAAGCCTCCACAAGTCCCAACATTCCAAATGCATGGTGGTGAAATCCAGAATTCGCCCAGGAGTGTTTGTCCCACCCACAGCGTCAAACGTCATGACGTCGAGGGCGGACCAATGACAAACAACCAATCACATCGCGAACAAGTTACTAAGCGATGGCATGTGACGAACGACGCATCGCGGAACAAAGAAAACCAGCAGCAAACACTTGCTACACAACAACAACAGCAACGCTACAAGGACCAATCACGCAACAAGGCTACCGAACAAGGGAGCAGAAGGAAGAACACAAACCGGGAACTTCAAAAACAACAAGGAGACGATGAAACTCACTGGAAGCCGATGCAAATTTAGAAAACCATGCTTAAGATCACGGTATGTGCTTTCCCCAGACAAAATGCCCTACCAAAACAAAAAAAAGCTATTCAACAACGGAAGTTCAAAAATCCGACTGCTAAGAAGTAGCATACAACAAAAACCAATGAAAAACAAACACTGCAGTCAATAATACGTCCTTAGCTTTCACATTGTGGGAAGAAATGCACCATATAGATCTCTGCTCTCCACACAAATATCGGACACAGAAGGCACAGGAAGGAAAGAAAAAAACAGCACATACACACTCACACTCTTACCTGGCTATAATGAGCAAATGGCCTGCTACTATCACAGGGACTGCTAGCACCTCTCTCTCTCTCTCTCTCTCTCTCTCACACACACACACACACGGGATACAAAAGGAATGGAAGACAAGGAAAGAATCGTTGGGTATGGAAGGGGTGACAGGGGAGATAAGGCAAGAACTGCCACAAAAGTTTTTTGCTGTGCTATGTACAATTATAATGCAGACTCTTCATTTTGACCCTACCCTTTCACACTCTCTTTCACACAGACGCACAGACACACACTTACATTGTCTGTAAATCACACACACACGCACCCACACACATATACACACTCTCTCAAACAGACACACAAACATGCCTCAAATGGTTCAGCTGTCCTACGTACAATTTCACTGCTGACTCTTCATTTTCACACTACCCTTGCACACTCTCTTTCACACACACACACAGACATACATACATATACACACTCTCACTTTCTCTAAAACCTGGCTAGCGCCCGTTTCATTTGTTTACGAAATGGGCCTTTTTTGCTAGCATTCTATACAGTGGCATTCCTAGGGGCGCTGACACCCGGGGCGGTCGCCGATGCGCCCCGCCCCCTGGGTGCAGCGCCCCCTCCCCCCGGTGCAGCACGAACCCCCTCGTCACCCCCCGCTCTGGTGAAAGAACCCCCCCGGGTGCACGCTGCTGGGGGGAGGGGTGCCGCGCACCGGTCAGCTTCGTTGTTTCCATGCTCCCTCTGCCCCGAAACAGGAAGTAACCTGTTCCGGGGCAGAGGGAGCATGGAAACAACGAAGCTGACCGGCGCACGGCACCCCCCCCAGCGGCGTGCACCCGGGGCGGGCCGCACCCACCACCCCCCCTTAGTACGCCACTGATTCTATAATCAGTGCCTAAATCTAGGTACCGATTATAGAAAACGTTTAGTTGGCACTGATTTCAGCACCAATTTGTTTAGGTGCTATATATAGAATCTCCTCCTTTATGTATCACTTCTGATGATCATAGGTTATATCCACAATGAATCTTTGAAAAAAAACTTTTTTTATGGTTTGGATATGTGGGTTTGAGGTTTACTTATTCCAAACCTTGAAATCTTAGTGCCCTTTTAAGTGATTTATATTTATTAGTTAGCATCTTGACTTTCGTTCATTAAGTATCTTTCTTGCCATATGCAAAAAGGCTAGATTATTACGGAAAGTTCACCTCTATTAGCTCCAAAAATTTGCTAGTTGTTTAAAAAGGAAAAGGAATTTTCTATGAAAGAAGGATGCAGAAGTCAAAGGATGCCCCAGGCAGATTTAACGTATGCATTGACAGATTATATGGGATTTTTGTCGAGGTAATTACTTTCCTATTCAACAATAATGAGAAATTACCATGGCAACCTCCTTGTCACACCACATGGTACATACACATACACAGTCTCTCTGAACTGTAAAAAAGAGAAAAAAAAGTAAGATGTGAAATGAAATATATTGCTTTTTAAAAAGAAGTTGGGGGATTTTGGCATAGCATGGCAATTTTTTTCTTGTTGCTTTGGAACTCCAGTTAAATTAGCTTCATCCTATAGATACACTACTGATGATAAAGGGGATGGAACTCCTCTTATATGAGAAGAGTCTAAGGAGATTAGGATTCTTCAGCTTGGAAAAGAGACAGCTCAAAAGGAATATGATAAAAAATCATGAGTGGTGTAGAACGGGTAAAAATGAATTGATTTTTTTACTCTTTCAAAAAGTATAAAGACTAAGGGAAACTCAAGTTACATGGTAACACTTTTAAAACGAATAGGAGGAAATATTTCTTCATTCAATGAATGGTTAAGCTGTGGAACTTGCTGCCAGAGGATGTGACTACAATGATTAGCATATCTGGGCTTAAAAAAATTTGAACAAGCTCTTGGAGGAAAAGTCCATAGTCTGCTATGAGATAGATATGAGGGAAGCCACTGCTATCCCTGGAATTGGTAGCATAGAATCTTGCTACTATTTGGTTTTCTGCCAAGTACTTGTGACCTGGATTGGCCACTGTTGGAAACAAGATTCTGGGCTAGATGGGCCATCGGTCTGACCCAGTATGGCTATTACTATGTCCTAAGACTGATATGCACTATTGAGCGATATTATGAAAAAGAAAACCAAACCAAAATGAAAAATCCCAAAAATAACACAGGAGACTAAACACAATCGCCTATGTTTACTAAGGTGAGCTATGGGCGTGTTAGCGTTTTTAACGGGCGTAGATGGTTTACACTCATTAAACACGAATGCATCCATAGAAATCTATAGGCACGTTAGCATTTAACTTGCCTTAAGTTTCAAGGTGCGTTAGAAACGCTAACGCACCTTAGTAAACATACCCAAATGATCTAAAAAAGATTTTGCTTTATATTTAAATAATTTTATGATGCTTGAAAATGTGAAATAAAACTTAGTCCCCCCCCCCCCCCCCAATGATATTCACAACTATTTAACCAGCCAGGAACAACTCCTGTTCAGTTAAATAGCGTTGAAGCGCCTAACCATGGATATTCAATGGGAGGTAACTGGTTATTAGGTGCAGTGCCCTTTGGGACCCTAATAATGCAATTACAGTGTGTTTGTTGCTGAATGAAGAGGAGTTACTCTGCAAGAGTGAATCTTTCTGCTAGCTGCTGAGCTGTTTTCCTTGGTGCTTTTATTTAACTAATCTACCATTAGATTTGAGTGCCCCTTGGGACCCTAATAGTTGTAGCCCCTGACGCATCCTCTAAAGAGGCGAAACGTGGCCACGTCGGGTTATGTTTTAAAGTGGCAGGAATAAAAGCTTTTTTAAACCACTGAAGACGTGTGTTCTGCTTTTGTGGACTGCTTTGCACAACTTGCAAATCATTGTTTTCCTGTTCTGGACCTCCTCATGAAACTTGTAGACAGATATCAGCAGCAGAGGCAACAACACCCCAAAGGCACCAAAGGGATAAGTCTGTAAAGAGCCATCTAGATTTAGGCAGCAAGTACAAATGCAAATAGTATTCCAGTCCAGTTAGATCCTCCTTAGTACCATCAAAATTCCCATCTAGGTGATGTGTGATGTCAGCCACCTTCGAACCAGGGGGAAAGTTACTAAGTGATTATCATATCAGACACCCAGCTACCCATATTCTTAATAACCAATTATCAACTATAATCTAACCCTTCCCTCCTGGGCACAAACCCTTGAAGACCTATCATCAGTGCAAGGACATACTGCATCATTTGGCAGGTGATCCCATCTACAGGATCACTTCCTGCCACACCAAGATGACTATCCACCTTATAATTGAAAGAGAAAAATGCCTAGATTTCTCCCAAATCGGGAGATAGACGTTTATCTCACAAAAACGAATACATCGGTATAATGGAAAGCCGATTTTGGACGTTTTCAACTGCACTCCATCGCGGAAGTGTACAAAGTTGACGGGGGCGTGTCGGAGGCGTGGCGAAGGTGGAACTGGGGTGTGGTTATCAGCCGAGGAGAGATGGGCGTCTTTCGCCGATAATGGAAAAAAAGTATGCGTTTGTAGCTAGAATTTAGGGCACTTTTCCTGGACCCTGTTTTTTCACAAATAAGGCCCCAAAAAGTGCCCTAAATGTCCAGATTACCCCCAGAGGGAATCGGGGATGACCTCCCCTGACTCCCCCAGTGGTCACTAACCCCCTCCCACCACAAAAAATGATGTTTCACAACTTTTTATTTTCACCCTCAAATGTCATACCCACCTCCCTGGCAGCAGTATGCAGGTCCCTGGAGCAGTTGTTAGGGGGTGCAGTGGACTTCAGGCAGGTGGACCCAGGCCAATCCCCCCCCCCCCCACCTGTTACAATTGTGCTGCTTAATGCTTAGTCGTCCAACCCCCCCAAACCCATTGTACCCACATGTAGGTGCCCCCCTTCACCCCTTAGGGCTATAGTAATGGTGTAGACTTGTGGGCAGTGGGTTTTGAGGGGGATTTGGGGGGCTCAACACACAAGGGAAGGGTGCTATGCACCTGGGAGCTTTTTTACCTTTTTTTTGTTTTTGTAAAAGTGCCCCCTAGGGTGCCCGGTTGGTGTCCTGGCAAGTGAGGGAGACCAGTGCACTACGAATCCTGGCCCCTCCCACGAACAAATGCCTTGGATTTATTCGTTTTTGAGCTGGGCGCTTTCATTTTCCATTATCACTGAAAAACAAAAACGCCCAGCTCACAAATTGTCGAATAAAACATGGGCGTCTATTTTTTTTGAAAATACGGTTCAGACCGTCCCTTCACGGACCCGTTCTCGGAGATAAACGCCCATGGAGATAGACGTTTTCGTTCAATTATGCCCCTCTATGTCCCTGTACGCCTCCTGTATGTACATCTCTGTCTTCCTCAACTCCTCCAAGTTTTCTACTGTACCCTCTAGAGATCAAACATAATCTTTGACAGCCAGGAGCTCTTTGTACCCAATGCACTCATATGACCTTTCATCAACTGGTAGAAAATCATACATGTGGCACTCAATGTGAAATATTGAATAACCCCCATATCATTGCTGGACTGCTGTCTGCATTCCAATATTGTTGAGTTGATGGCTATTGAGAGCTGCTAAGGGAGTACTGGATGTAAATCCATTATAAATGCCTTCAAAATTTATTTGATGTATTTTACGTTGATTAGTTATGGGGAAGATCTGAGCCATTTGAAGCTAAGTGACATTATAATAAGTTTTGAAAGAATTTAGTTTGGGATCGAACACTATTAAAGTTTGTGTGTGATTGTGACACCATATTGAAATAAGGAAGATTTTTAGCTGGTGATTGATAACAACAGGTTAAAAAACATATAGACCTGTGTATATCTGAGGCTTTTCCTTCCAGTCATGCATCATAAGGTTTTTGGTTTTATTTTTAATAAGGGGTTTTGCCAAATGGAGTAAAAATACTGAACATGGATTTAGTGAAGTTTAATTTTTGATGTGTGATTAGTCAATGAAATGCAAGGGAATTACAATTAATATTGTTTATTAAATCAAACTTATTCTCTATTTTACTTAAATCCCAATTTAATTGTTGTTAAATATTTCCCTCTTGTTCTCTTAATTGGGATAACAGATTATAAATTGAGGAATATATTAAAGTGTGTGGGAAAAAAGACAAAAGGAACCTAAGGCTATTTGTCTTGATATTTTAAAAAAGACAATACTTTTTTTTTTTGCTATGGCAGTTACGTTCAGAAATAAAAAACTTTAGGATCTTTTAATGCTTGCAAATAAATTTGTCTATCACCCAATAAACAGAACTCTACTGTAATAATAATGAACACCTTAGAAACCACTTTCAAGATCCTCAGCAGTACCACTCTGATAGTAGCGGCTGGGCGAGCCCAGATTGGTTTTGAGCTGATAAATGCGTGCATCCCAGGAGGTCAGCGCTTGTCAGCATGGAGCATCCTTTGGTCGCTCCATCTGTTGCTTGGATAACTGTGGTAATTCTAGAGTTAAAACAGGCTGATGAGCGCTAACCTCCCGAGATGCATCCGTTTATCAGACCATAACCAGGCCAGACTCACCCGGCTGCTGCTACTGGAGTGGTACCATTGAGGTTCTTGAAATTAGTTTGTAAGGTGTTCATTATTACAATAAAATTCTGTCTATTGGATGTTACTTATTTATTTATTTATCACACAGTTTCTAGATTGCACAAACCATCATCCTAGGCAGCTTACAATATAAAAACATTCACAATGAAAATCAAGAAAAGACAGTGCAATACCCACTAACATACACAAAAATACAGAATCCTGCATAACAATTTATAAGATCTTGTATTAATTAATTAAATGCCTGAGTGAAAAGATATGCTTTGAGATATTTGCAGAAGAGGAGATAATTTTTCATCACACGTAACTCTTCAGGAAGCCGATTCCATATGCAACGCCTTCAATATAAAACATGTTCGAACTAATGTCATCCAAAGTAACTTGTATGTAAGAAGGCACTGTTAACAGTAATTTCCCAGCAGACCTCAATGACTGAGATAGAACATATACTCTAAGGGCCAAATTCTACAAATGGTGCATTAAAAACCAGTGCTGAAAAACCATGCGGTTAACGTGATTCTGTAAGCTACACCTAAAGTTAGGTGTAGTTTACAGCATATACACACGTACCATTCTTGTGATTAAAATGTAGGTGCACCCATTTAGGCCACCTAAAACCAGGCCTAAATACCTGTGCCTAAGTTAGGTACAGATCAGGTGTACTCTATAATAGTGCACATAGGGGTCCTTTTACTAAATCACGGTAAAAAGTGGTTTGCAATAGTGTAGGCGCGGGTTTTGGGCACACGTACCAAAAATGCCTTTTTTTAAATTTTTGCCGAAAATGGATGTGTGGCAAAATCAAAATTGCTGCGCGTCCATTTTGGGTGTCTGACCTTACCGCCAGCCATGGACCTAGCAATAAGGAATCTGTGCGGTAATGACCTACGCGTGTCAGATGCCACTTGGCGCGTGTCCGAAAATAAAATATATTTCCCAGACATGCGTATCGGACGCGTCCCAAAAATGAAATTACTGCAAGAGATACATGGTACTCAGGCAGTAAGTTCATTTTGGCGCACATTGGGCACGCGTAGAGTCTTACATGGCTTAGTAAAAGGGGCCCATAGTTTTTTGAAATGCCCACAACCCACCCATTCCATGCCCATGGCCATGCCCCCTTTTCGACTGCACATTGGTATTTACGTGCCCTGCATTGTAAAATACGCCTAGAAAGTTGTGTGCATACATTCTAATTAAAGCCAATTAGTGCCGCTAATTGGTTTTTAGGTACCAATTATCAGCACTGATTGGCTTGCTAATCAATTAAATTATGTGCACAGCTTGGCTATGTGGCCAAATTAGCGCACAGAAGTTAAAGTGTATATATAGAATTTGGGGTAAGTGCAGTTGCAAGAGGAAGAGGAACCTCCCCATTTACAGTCCTAAAAATCAAACTGAACACTTTAAATTGAACTCTAAACCTCACTGGCTACCAGTGAAGATATTGTAGATATGTTGAAATCAGCAATGAAGTGTGCCACCACATTTTGGACCATCTGCAGTGGTCTCAACACATATGCTGGCAAACCCAAAAATAATACATTAGAATAATCAAATAATTGCAGAACAGTACATACTCTACTTCTACAACTTGACTATTTACTGTAAATCAATTATATGCACATGAATTCATAGGTTAATGTTCACTAAATCAATTTTGGGCAGCACTAACATTTTTAAGACATGCTAACAAACTGAAGGCATGTTAGTGAATTCACGTCCCCACTGCTCCAGTAACACTCTTAAGGAGCTGACACTGACAAAGAAGGGTTAAGATCCAGCTGCAAATCATATTGTGCACAAATTAAATTAAATCAGCTTTCAGTACCAAAAAATTGTAAGCACTTCACACCTTCCATCCACCTTCTTGCTACTACTACTATTACTACTACTTATAATTTCTATAGTGCTACTAGATGTATACAACGCTGTACATTGGAACATGAAGAGACAGTCCTTGCTCGACAAAGCATACAATCTAATCAGGACAGAGAAACTGGACAAATAAAGGATAAGGGAATTACTTAAGGTGGGAATGATAAAACAGACATGGGTCCTGAACAAGTGAATAGGAGTTAGGAGTTAAAAGCAGCCTCAAAAAGGTGGGCTTTTAGCCTAGATATGAAGATGGCCAGAGCTGGAACTTGACATACTGATTCAGGAAGTCTATTCCAGACATATGGTGCAGCAAGATAAAAGGAACAGAGTCTGGAGTTGGCAGTGGGGAGGAGGGTACAGATAAGAGGGATTTACCCAATGAACAGAGTTCCCGGGGAGGAGTGTAGGGAGAGATAAGACTGGAGAGGTACTGAGGAGCTGAAGGGTGAATGCACTTGTAAGTCAATAAGAGGAGTTGAACTGTATGTGGAAAAGGATAGGGAGCCGATGAAGTAACATGAGGAGAGGGCTAATATGAGCATAGTGACACTGGTGGAATATAACTCGTGCAGCAGAAATTTGAACAGATTGAAGGGGGGAGAGAGATGGCTTAGTAGGAGACCTTCTTCCCTCACTGTATGTTAAACCACAATACAAGTGAAGGTTTATGCTCAATAACTGGTTGTACATGATCATGTTTCGCTATAAATCAGCGTTTTCAGGGGTCTTGTGCTCAGCTCTTCAAGGTGATCAGGTATTCGACAACCAGCGATGTGCCGGTGATGCCGTCCCACAGGACGCTCACACATGCACATAGCTGACATCATGTTCTTAGATGTTGACTGTATGTTAAACAAGACAAATCAACCTCTATAACTAAGTAATACTAACCAAAATTTCAGAGACTACCTTGGGCAGGAAGAACTGAAGTTTTTCAATCAGAAGAATCTCATTAGTCAGTACCCCTATTCCATTTACTTCCAAAGGATATGGGTCTTTGTCTTGGACCTATTGCACTTAATACACAGATCTGTTTCTATTTATCACTCCACTCTTTCAATGGATTAACCTTAACCCTTTTTCTATATTCATCTTGTGAATATATTTGGAAAAGATAGATAAAGAATTAGAATAAAGATTCTCTGAAATGGTTTTCATTTCACCTTTAGATTCAGTGTTGAACCCTATGTAAATTTATGTTGACAGATTCCTAAAAAGTGTTGTTGATCAAATACCATTCTTTATACATGATTTCACGCACATTATACAGATTCTAGAAGAGTTTGGAAAACAGGATATTAATGTAATATTGGTAACATTTAATGTAGCTTCTTTATACACATATATACCATAGGAGCTGGTATTGGAAATCAGGGGCTGTGTTAGCTCTGAGATCTTGGGTGCCTGTGTCTCAAATCTCCTGGAAAGTACTTCAACATAATTTTTAGTAACTCTGGATGGAACATGGAAGAGCAAAAGAGGAACCACCAGAGGTCATCTTCCAACCAATGCCATTCTGTCTGAACTGGCATAGAAGGCAATATGTGACATTACATATAGGAAATGTCATCTGGCACAAAACACCTCTATGGAAAACAGTAATGAGGAAAAATGCTGGCGGAAATCACCAGGCCTCACTATCTGAAGGAATCGACAAGCACAGAAGAACAAAAAACCTCCACACAAGATAATGTAAGCAAGCAAACACAGCGAAGGTGACACAAAGGATCATGTAAAAAAACATCCAACGGATTCAGAGAGTTTACATCAGAAGTTTACATCAACAATATATGCAATGGACTCGACACGAATCGTGTTTCAGTCGCTAGGGCCTGCTTCAGGAGTCCCTAAACAATACAAAAAAACAAACACATAACTAACTGTTATAAAAACATCAAATGATAAAACCAAAGGAATAATGACACAGTACAAAAATACTTAACTACTTGCATAAATAATATAAAATAAAATATGAATATTAAACAGAATGTATAAGTATATACAAATATATATATATACACAAGTATATATATATATATATATATATATATATAAAAAGATGTAACCAACATATAACATATTTAGTAAAATGTATAAAAATTACAACCAACCTATAACTTATTTCATAAAATGTACATAAGGACTCATGACTGGAGTTAAACAGTACCCAATCCATGTTCAAAGTTATTGGATCTTTATTAAAACGCAGTGCAATCTCTGAAGAGCTGATGCAGTATGAAAGAAATGGCTGCAAGTTCCTAGACTCAAGAGAGAATGATAGCACCCATTCTGGGAAAGACTTACATTTTCCTGTAGTAATTCATAGTCACAGGTTGACTCCATTGCCTTCCTTCTGCCGTGTCCTGCTCTCTCTACTGCAAGTTCCTGTTTTGACGCTAAACAGGAAGTTGTAGTACAGAGGGTGGGACGCAGCAGGAGGAAGCACACAGAGCTGACCTGTGACTGTGAATCGCTGCTGGCTGCAGGAAAAGTGACGCCTTTGGGGAGAAGGACAGGAATGGAGAAAAGGATTTTTTTACTGTGGGAACAAGGCTTTTTACCATTCCCATGGGGCAGTAAAAAGTTTTGTTCCCGCACCCACGGTGATTCTAGTTGGGGTGTGGCCCTTACAGCTGTTTACTGTGGTATATCCACGGCATAGGCGTAGTTTGACTGTTTCATTTGGGGGGGCAAAGAATGGGCGGAGCATATTAGCATATCATTTGCATATATACATATGCAAATGAATATGCTAATATGGAGGAAGGAAATGAAATTTACAGGCAAAATATCACAGATGCACATTTCAAAAAGCTGACACATTTCAATTAATAAATTATGAATAAAATAAACTTTTATTTACCTTTGTTGTCTGATCATTTAGTTTTTCTATTCGCTTTGATCCCAGTGTCTTCTGTTTTATGCAGTGTCTTCTTTCCAGTAGGCTTCCCTCTGCTCCCCACCCTCCCAGTCCAATCCATCTTTTGCTCCTTCCCTCTGCTCCCCACCCCTCCATCTTCTGTTCCTTCCCTCTGCTCACCATCCCTCCGTCCCATCCATCTTCTGCTCCTTCCCTCTGCTGTGCCTGACCTCTCCCAATCCCATCCATCTCCTGGTCCATCCCTCTGCTCCCCACCCCTCGCAGTCCCATCCATCTCTTGCTCCTTCCCTCTGCTCCCCACCCCTCCCAGTCCCAACCATCTCTTGCTCCTTCCCGCTGCTCCCCACCCCTCCCAGTCCCATCCATCTCCTGCTCCTTCCCTCTGCTCACCTCCTTTCCCAGTCCAATCCAATTCCTGGTCCTTCCCTCTGCTCCCCACCCACCCCTCCCAGTCCCATCCATCTCTTGCTCCTTCCCTCTGCTCCCCACCCCTCCCAGTCCCATCCATCTTCTGTTCCTTCCCTCTGCTCACCATCCCTCCGTCCCATCCATCTCTTGCTCCTTCCCTCTGCTGTGCCTGACCTCTCCAAATCCCATCCATCTCCTGGTCCATCCCTCTGCTCCCCACCCCTCGCAGTCCCATCCATCTTCTGTTCCTTCCCTCTGCTCACCTCCTTTCCCAGTCCAATCCAATTCCTGGTCCTTCCCTCTGCTCCCCACCCACCCCTCCCAGTCCCATCCATCTCTTGCTCCTTCCCTCTGCTTCCCACCCCTCCCAGTCCCATCCATCTCCTGCTCCTTCCCTCTGCTCACCTCCTTTCCCAGTCCAATCCAATTCCTGGTCCTTCCCTCTGCTCCCCACCCACCCCTCCCAGTCCCATCCATCTCTTGCTCCTTCCCTCTGCTCCCCACCCCTCCCAGTCCCATCCATCTCCTGCTCCTTCCCTCTGCTCCCCACCCACCCCTCCCAGTCCCATCCATCTCCTGCTCCTTCACTCTGCTTCCCACCCTCCCAGTCCCATCCAATTCCTGGTCCTTCCCTCTGCTCCCCACCCACCCCTCCCAGTCCCAACCATCTCTTGCTCCTTCCCGCTGCTCCCCACCCCTCCCAGTCCCATCCATCTCCTGCTCCTTCCCTCTGCTCACCTCCTTTCCCAGTCCCATCCAATTCCTGGTCCTTCCCTCTGCTCCCCACCCACCCCTCCCAGTCCCATCCATCTCTTGCTCCTTCCCTCTGCTCCCCACCCCTCCCAGTCCCATCCATCTTCTGTTCCTTCCCTCTGCTCACCATCCCTCCGTCCCATCCATCTCTTGCTCCTTCCCTCTGCTGTGCCTGACCTCTCCAAATCCCATCCATCTCCTGGTCCATCCCTCTGCTCCCCACCCCTCGCAGTCCCATCCATCTTCTGTTCCTTCCCTCTGCTCACCTCCTTTCCCAGTCCAATCCAATTCCTGGTCCTTCCCTCTGCTCCCCACCCACCCCTCCCAGTCCCATCCATCTCTTGCTCCTTCCCTCTGCTCCCCACCCCTCCCAGTCCCATCCATCTCCTGCTCCTTCCCTCTGCTCACCTCCTTTCCCAGTCCAATCCAATTCCTGGTCCTTCCCTCTGCTCCCCACCCACCCCTCCCAGTCCCATCCATCTCTTGCTCCTTCCCTCTGCTCCCCACCCCTCCCCGTCCCATCCATCTCCTGCTCCTTCCCTCTGCTCCCCACCCACCCCTCCCAGTCCCATCCATCTCCTGCTCCTTCACTCTGCTTCCCACCCTCCCAGTCCCATCCAATTCCTGGTCCTTCCCTCTGCTCCCCACCCACCCCTCCCAGTCCCATCCATCTCTTGCTCCTTCCCTCTGCTTCCCACCCCTCCCAGTCCCATCCATCTCCTGCTCCTTCCCACTGCTTCCCACCCTCCCAGTCCCATCCATCTCCTGCTCCTTCACTCTGCTTCCCACCCTCCCAGTCCCATCCATCTCCTGCTCCTTCCCTCTGCTTCCCACTCCTCCCAGTCCCATCCATCTCCTGCTCCTTCCCACTGCTTCCCACCCTCCCAGTCCCATCCATCTCCTGCTCCTTCCCTTTGCTCACCTCCTTTCCCAGTCCAATCCAATTCCTGGTCCTTCCCTCTGCTCCCCACCCACCCCTCCCAGTCCCATCCATCTCTTACTCCTTCCCTCTGCCTCCCACCCCTCCCAGTCCCATCCATCTCTTGCTCCTTCCCTCTGCTTCCCACCCCTCCCAGTCCCATTCATCTCCTGCTCCTTCCCTCTGCTCCCCACCCCTCCCAGTCCCATCCATCTCCTGCTCCTTCCCTCTGCTTCCCACCCTCCCAGTCCCATCCATCTCCTGCTCCTTCCCACTGCTTCCCACCCTCCCAGTCCCATCCATCTCCTGCTCCTTCCCTCTGCTCACCTCCTTTCCCAGTCCAATCCAATTCCTGGTCCTTCCCTCTGCTCCCCACCCACCCCTCCCAGTCCCATCCATCTCTTACTCCTTCCCTCTGCTTCCCACCCCTCCCAGTCCCATCCATCTCTTGCTCCTTCCCTCTGCTCCCCACCCCTCCCAGTCCCATCCATCTCCTGCTCCTTCCCTCTGCTTCCCACCCTCCCAGTCCCATCCATCTCCTGCTCCTTCCCTCTGCTTCCCACCCCTCCCAGTCCCATCCATCTCCTGCTCCTTCCCTCTGCTCACCTCCTTTCCCAGTCCAATCCAATTCCTGGTCCTTCCCTCTGCTCCCCACCCACCCCTCCCAGTCCCATCCATCTCTTGCTCCTTCCCTCTGCTCCCCACCCCTCCCAGTCCCATCCATCTCCTGCTCCTTCCCTCTGCTCCCCACCCACCCCTCCCAGTCCCATCCATCTCCTGCTCCTTCACTCTGCTTCCCACCCTCCCAGTCCCATCCAATTCCTGGTCCTTCCCTCTGCTCCCCACCCACCCCTCCCAGTCCCATCCATCTCTTACTCCTTCCCTCTGCTTCCCACCCCTCCCAGTCCCATCCATCTCCTGCTCCTTCCCTCTGCTTCCCACCCTCCCAGTCCCATCCATCTCCTGCTCCTTCCCACTGCTTCCCACCCTCCCAGTCCCATCCATCTCCTGCTCCTTCCCTCTGACCTCCTTTCCCAGTCCAGTCCAATCCAATTCCTGGTCCTTCCCTCTGCTCCCCACCATCTCTTACTCCTTCCCTCTGCTCTCCACCCTCCCAGTCCCATTCATCTTCCCTCTGCTGCCCCCCCCCCCGCGAGGTCCAGGATCGTGACTCCGTTTACCCCCTCTCTTCCTCCCTCCCTCCGGTGCAGGCAGCAGTCTTCTTCAGCCTTTCTGTGTTCCTGGCAGCGGTAGCGACGTACACGCTGCCTTCGGTCTGCCCCGGAAGCCTTCTCTTCAAGTTCCTGTTCCCACCTATGCGGGAACAGGAACTTGAAGAGAAGGCTTCGGGGCAGAGCTGAAAGCAGCGTGTACGTCGCTACTGCTGCCAGAAACAAGAAAGACTTAGAGAAGATTGGTGCTGCCTGCGCCGGAGGGTAGGAAGAGAGGGGGTAGATTATAGACACGCTCGTCTCCGTCCACTTCGCTGCTTCCCTGCCCTCTCTGTCTGCGTCCCGCCTTCCTCTGATGTCATTTCCTTTCGGGCGGGACGCAGACAGAGAGGGCAGGGAAGCAGCGAAGCGGATGGAGACGAGCGCGTGCCTGCTTGTGTTTTTTTTTTTCCATTGTAGCGCCAGTCCACGTCCTCGTCGTTTGGGGGGGCATTGCCCCCCTCGCCCCCCCCCCAGTCTACGCCTATGATCCACGGTAATAGTAACTGTGTCATTCTCTATATAAACTGTCTGTTCAGTGCCTAATGCTACAGTCAGCTAGGCCTGCATCTGGCTATGTGTCTGCTTGATCCACAGCCTACACTCTTAAAGATCTGCTTCCTTCAGTGCTGGCTTAAACTCATTGCATGCAGATTACTGAATTCCCTCTGCCATTATGTTATGAAATGACGAGTTCATCTATATGGATGTAGTGAGACTAACAACAGCACAAAGCAGAGGTAGTCCAGAGAAGGAGCAGACTCAAAGCTTTCCACAAATAGATTTATTGAGATTAAGCCAAGCTGGAGCAGCAGCACTTATACATGGTCTGCCAAGTGACAAGGCAACTCTCCTGGCAGTGTTTTCACTATGGCATCCAGTGCACTTTCAGGCCACAGTTGTTGCTATTTTCATACTATCTGAATGACTGAGGCAGAAGGGAAGACAATGTCCTGGCTCTTCTCAGCACTATTGTGCAATGCTTGGATGCTGTCAGCCTTCCATTACCTGTAGAACCTGTGAGGACTAGGGGCCATGCAATGAAGCTACAAAGTAGTAAATTTAAAACGAATCGTAGAAAATATTTCTTCATTCAACATGTAATTAAACTCTGGAATTCGTTACAAGAGAATGTAGTAAAGGCGGTTGGCTTAGTGGGATTTAAAAAAGATTTGGATGTTCGGATTCTGAGAAAGTTATTTCTTCTACTTTGATTGCTACGGTGGTATTGGCACCGGATAAAGGGTGGATAATGAGACTTTTCTTTAAAAATAGAAACAAAGACTTTTTTGGATTAAAAATAAGAATATTTCCGGACGTGACCGAAAAAAGAAGACGTCAATTTCTTCTAAGTAGACCCAGAGTACAACAGCAGTGTGCTTCTCTCTTTTTGCATTACCCATGCAAATGCATAGTTAGATTTCAGACCATTAAATATGTATTTTTTGAACCTAAACATCTCACTGAGTTCTTAGTAACCAAGAGAACTGAAAGAGAAACTCAAGTGTCCTGAGAGAGGAAAATATTTCTTGCAGCTCCACAGTTTTCGCTCTTTTTTTTTTTTTTTCACTATAATATCAATTGTGTTCCTAATTCTACAAGTTGTAAATCTTGAATCGTATTTGTGGACTTTAGTGGTTTAAATATAAATAGGGGAATGAAACTGATTGTTTTGTATTCATTCCCTTTTCACACTACTAAAATTTCTTTAATAGATTCTGTATTTAACTACTTTCTGTACAAGCGTGTTTGCTTGGATTGTAATTTTAAAATCTATAAATAAATAATAACAAAAAAAAAGATTTGGATGGCTTCCTAAAGGAAAAGTCCATAGACCATTTTTAAAATGGACTTGGGGAAAATCAACTACTTATTTCTAGAATAAGCAGCATAAAATATATTGTACTGTTTTGGGATCTTGCCAGGTACTTGTGACCTGGATTTGTCACTGTTGGAAACAGGATATTTAGAGCTGCATCCATCTTTTGTAGCATCTGTTTATTTTAAGAGCCAGAGAACCATTGATGTGAGGATGTAAAGGGTATTAGTGAATATAGGCAACAGAAGCCCATTACTGCCACAATGTACAAGATGCAGACAAAAGTAGAATATTAGTAGCCCATGTTCCTATGTGCCTTTAAAATTTTAGATGTGGAGACATGAGTTGCAGCAGCTCCTAACAATGGTCAGTAGGTTGACCCAGAAGATTATCCATTTGATGCTGCCTGGTCCTTAACACTGCAGACCTGGCAATATGTCTGTATGGTACTGATTTGTAGGACACTTCTCAGCCCAACAGCAGGACAAGGAGTAGAGGGCTAGATGATAGAAAGGTTTTCCATAGCTGCCTCACCTTCAGCACATATCTGTCATGAGCATCCTAAAAATGTTCCTAAGGAAAGCGCATGCATGGGAGAGGGGGCGGGGGTGCCCCTTCCAAAACAGCTTATGAAAGGATGCTTAGGGCATCCACCTTCTACACCCTTTGCCCTTCTATGCATAAGGCCTCTCAGCTGCAACAGATGAAAAACACATCACCACAGTGGATCACAGAAAAATTAGAATCAGTCTGCCCAATATACAAAGTGATTTAATTGAGTCCGGTCCACTTAAATTGCACTCTACAGCCTGGCTGCAGATATTCATCGGCACTTAACCAGGCTGTGCCACTGATTATTGGCACAAAATGGCCATTTTTTGAGCCAGGCTGTATAGGGGCATTGTGGGGGCAGAGTCAGGGAGGAGCTAGTAGTTATGCAGGTGCCAGCTATATTCAGAGTTGGCACCGGCATAACTAATTTAAATTTGTCCATTTAGCTATGCAGGTGCAGGCACTGAATATTGGCTGGCATCCACATAACTTGCAGGTCCTACCTAAGTGTGCTGATCCCATTTCCATTCCCCTCCCCCTCCAAACACATCAATATCCCTCTCCCACCCCCACCCCCCCTCCCCATGAAGCACATCAAAACCAAATGCATAGCTGGGGGGGGGGGGGGGGAGGTGGAAGAGGAGCAACTGCTGCCCCAAATAGATTTTGAATAAAAACAGTGCCGACTTCTCCTGCCCTCTCCCTTCACAGGTCTCTCTTTTCCTCCTTTCTCTCCCAATCATCCTCTTACACCATTTCAAGCTTGGCGGCAAAACAGCAGCAATATCAGCTCTAAGAATATGTGAAAGCTTATGCACCCTCTGATGCAAACTTACTGGGTCAGAGGGAGTGTGAGTGGCAGAGCAGCAGTAGTGCAAGCATGCACACAGGAAAATGGCCCCGCACATGCTTTCACTTTGTTTTTACAGCTAATACCGCTGCTGCTCTCTCATCGAACTTGAAATGATATAAGGAGATGATTGGAAGAGAACAGGGAAGAGAGAAAGGGGATGATGTTGGATGTTGAGGGGAAGAGACAGAGGCAAAGGGAACTATGCTGGATGAGGTGGGGAGGATAAGAGAGACTGAGAAATGAGGTGATGCTGGATGGGGGAAGAAAGAGAGAGAGATGGGTGATGCTTGTTTGGGAGGGAAGACAGAGACTGCACACAATGCTAGATGGGGTAGCAGAAAGAGAGAGGGAGACGGAATAATGCTAGATAGGTAAGAAAGATAGAGAGAGAGATTGGGTGAAGCTTGGTTGGGGGGAGATAGATAGAGACAACACGATGCTGGATGGGGTAGCAGAAAGACAGTGGGAGACAGAGAAATACTGGATGGAGAGAAGAGAGATTGAGTGAGGCTGGATAGGGGAAGAGAGAGAGATAGGATGATGGTGGAAGTGGAGAAGAGAGAGATAAGGGGTGATGCTGCATGGGGAGGAAGATTGAGAGATCCTAGATGGGAGAAGAGAGACAGGACGATGGTGGATGGGAAGAGAGATAGATTGGGGGAGGGGTGAAAGGGAGACAGAGACAGAGCGATGCTAATTGGGGGGCAGGAAGAGAGACAGACAGTGATGCTGGATGGGGGAGGATAGAGAGAGCTAGAGTGATGCTGGATAGGGAGGAAGAGGGAGAGATGCTGGATGGAGGAAGAGAGAGAAGACTGGGTGATGGTGGATGGGAAGAGAAATAGATGTGGTGATACTGAATTCTATAGAAGAGAGAAAGAGATATAGCAATGCTGGATGGGGGAAATAGAGACAGAGAGCACACAGCAGGATGTGGGAAAAGAGAAAGACAGACACAATGTAGTGCTGAATGGGGGAGGAGAGAGATGGGGCAATTCTGGATAAGGGGGAAGAAAAATAGAAAGATGGGATTATGCTGGATGGGGAAGAGACAGAAAGAAACAAGATAATGTTGGTTGGCAGACGGAGAAAGAGATAGAAACAGAATGAAGATGCTTCATGACAGTCAAGTAAGGGGGGAGAGAGAGAGAAAGAGAGAGGAGAGATGCTGCATGGTAGGAGGGAGAGACAGACATGTGGTGCTGCATAGTGCTGGGGGGGAGAGAAAGAAACAGAAAAGAGATATTATATGACGAAGGGAAAGAGCAAAGAGTTAATAAAAGACTGGGGAATAAGACAAAGAGGAATGGATGGGCCTGGGTGAGGGAAAGATATGGAAAGCTGTAGGTAGATTCAGAGAAAAAAGGGAGAGCAAATTACTCAGTATATCTGAATGTAACTCACTTTGAGCTACTACTGAAAAAGATGTGAGCAGAATCCAAACAAATAATCAGTTAGGGCCTGATATTCAAAACTATTTAACTGGCCTGGAATGGTTCCTGGCTGGTTACATAGTGTTTTAGTACCTAACCACTGATATTCAGGGGGATATAACCGGTTATCTCCTGCTGAATATCCACAGTTAGTGGTTAGCCGCTAACCAGCAATATCGCATAACATAGCCAGTTATGCATGGATATTCAGCACCAAACCAGCTATGTGTAGCAGTTAAAATAGGCTGCACAAGTAACAGGCCTTCTTTAGTGCTGAATATCAGCTTAATCGGTTAAGTTGCCGCAGTCACAAATGAAACTGGATATTCAATGCTGGTCATCCGAAATGGCTCGGTATTGAATATCTAGGTTTAACATCTGGGGTGGACAGAAAAAGTGCTGCCCGCCGCTGGCTAAATATCGGCGAAGTAGTGCGTCTGCATTCCCAGACACTGATTAGCACATGATTAGTTGTGAACTCTTACCGCCTAGAAAATAGGTGGTAGTAAGGTCTCACGTGCAAATCTTTTTAATGACCATTAATTCAGAAAAGGGAAAATTGGCCGCTTTTCAAAGCTGTGCTAAAAATGGTCTCAGCGCATGAGACAGATCTGCATTAGGGTATGCTAAGGCCATTTTTTAGCGCATCTTTGTAAAAGGACTCCTTATTGTCTTAGACTATGTTGCTGTACTAGTCCTGATGTATTGACTTTCTCTCTTTGAATGTTGATTGCACTCTATGTTCCCTAGTTTTAAGAACCTATAAAACATATTTAAGAAGTTTTGTTGTATTACTATTATATTGATCACCTCTTCTACCAGCCATCTTTCCTAATGGTTAGATTAGAGTAATAATAAAGTGAGAACCAGGGAAGTCAGGGTTCAAATCTACACATGCCGCTTGTGACCAAGGGCGTCACTTCACCCTCTGTTGCTTCAGGTACAAACGTACATTGTAAATCCTCTGAGGCCTAGGAAATAACATTCTGTACCTGAATGTAACTTACTCTAAACTACCCATGAAAAAGCATGAGCTAAATATAAATAATTAACCAACTAAATTACAGGCTTTTCTAGTGACCTCTGTTAGAAACCAGCACTTTCAGTTTGTAAATTGTGGGATACAAATGCAACAAATAAATAATCAAAGTTAGACTTTCAGGAATTATCTAACAAAATATCAGTCCCATATTCTCATGTTTAAAATCAAGAAATGATAATTAGGGAGAAAAGACAATTACCAGAAATGTAGCTCCTACCAAAGAGATCAAATGTAAGTTAATTTTAAAATGCATATATGTACACATCCTAGAAAATAATGATCTGTCATGAAACACGAGTAATAAATATATGGTATATTTGCTGAAGTCCGATGTATGAAGAGTTCAAAAGAAGATCATGGAACATAATTGTAAGAGCCTAACGAACAAATTACCCATTACATGTAATACATTAAAATCTCTGATATCAGTTCATGAGAACTCACAGAAACACTATTTAAGATCTTCATTTGTTAAAACTTTCAGACCAGCTGTGTTTTTTGGCTGCTACAAAAACAATTAGAGAAAGCTATGATTTAATGATAATGTGAAAACTTTGCCACAGGAAGCCACTGCGTATCAAACTGCTAACAATCAAATCATAATTGATTCCTTTTAAGATTTCTTTTTCAGTGTAATGGGACTAGCTGCAATATTCACAATTTTTGTATTAGTTTATGCATTAGTACTGTTCCAATATCCAGCCTATATTCATTTAATTATAGAGACAGCTATTTTACTGATAGATAGGAGCAATCCTGAAATAGCATTTATTTTGAATTTGTGGATTCTACTGGTTAGTTCTATATAATGAGAACTCAATAGACAAGATTTAAAACTTTGGGGTGTGGCGGTCTTGCATTAGCCAAAGGCTGGAAGGAGCTCTATTCCCAAAAGTAGAAAAGGACAGGAAGCAAAACTAGCAAACAAAAAAAAAAAAAAAGAAAGAAAAGAAAAACAGCCAGGAACTGGTAATTGAGACAAATACTACAACACCAGGGAGAAGCCAATGGATTAATAGATTACATACTTGTAAGAAAGATAGTTTGAAAAGGATCCCTGAGGACAGAGTGTGAGCAGTTAGTGGGGGCACACTGCTATAATCCTGATGGCACTGAATATATATATGTATTTAATATTTAATAAAAAAGAAAACTAAGGGGAAAGCACAGGCTCAAAGGAGAAAGGTTTCCAGAGGGAAGTTGTTTACTGTAGTCTGTATACAAGTACAAAAATAGTCCAAAATTACAATTTGGAAAGAGCTGCTTAAGCTAAAAGCTGTAGATGACTTGGCCTCTTAAATGGGGAAGCAAAAGCTTAAGTCACTGTGCACATCACTAACTTGTAGTGATTCGGTGCTGCAGGTTAGCAAATCCCACAGGAAATGAATAATGCGAGACTACTGCCAGGGGTCAACAGTACCTTTCTGAACCCAGAGTTCAATGAGGCAGGAATGCTTGAGCATCACTCCTGCCTCAGCCACTAGATACTAGGGAAAAAGCAAGAAAGTCCTTGGGAAAATTCTGTGTGTTGGGGGGGGGAGTGCTGAGGAGTCTGAGGGTATCTTCCAGATTGCATGGGGCTGTGGGATGTCTTGGGGGGGGGTGGAAATTTGTTCTGGGGGGAGGATGTTGGAGATGTCTTCAGGGAGGGTGTGAATTGTCAATTCCATAAGCACTAGCCCCTTTAAAATATTCCTGGAAGTATCAGGCCTGTGTGTTAGTGGCCTGATGTTCCTGGGAAGGAAATATAATTCAATTCAAAGCTAGTGTTATTTTTCCACAAATGAAACAGCTTGTTTAGTTCTATGCAAACTGTGTTATTTGATTTGCATAATTATGAGCTGATTGGCAGGGATTAGCATGCTTTGCATCTCATTATTATGTAGTCCACATTGCTTTATACTAACATAGGCTACAGTAAAATAACAAGAAACAAACAAAGGAGAAACTCCAAACCTCACGATTACGTGTAAAACCAACAGTCAGGAGTGAGGACGCAACAAAGAGGAAGCCAAAGCTATTCCAACAAATCAGGTCTTTATTGCTTCAAAAGTGATGTGAGCCAATTGTCGAAAGTAAAATAACACATAATTGTGCCATTCAATGCAGAGTAAGTAATCACCCCCCCCCCCCACCTTAATGCATGCTAGCAATTACTCCCCTCAGAGGACAATTTGATAACAGGATGCCTCCTTTTAGGTGCCCCCTGCTGCTCAGAGATCACCTATTTTACGGCAGCTGGGTGTCCTTATTCTGTTATAGAATACCAGCAGAAACCTACAATGGTGCATCTAAATTTAAGCACAACCATTTATGTCTGATCTATGCCTGGCGTAAATGGCAGCACCTAAGTGCACCTCATAGTATTCTACAAATTGTACACATATATGGAGACACGCTCACTCCCCTTCCATGCTCCACCCACTTGTACACGCTACAGTACTTACACTCTATCTCATAGAATAAAGCAAACAAATGACTTGGGGCATCAATCAATATACAAATCCTTCCACACAATTAATCAATACCAAATAACAGAAGGCTAAAGGCCATATTGTAGTATGACCACGGTCAGGAACACCAAGGAGCCTGAAGGAAGATGTGTGCTTCGAGCTACGTACCTCTCTTTAAATTAAGATAGAGAAATAAGTAGAAGATGATAATTACATGCTTCTCACATTGGGGCTCTTAATATTAAGACAAGAAGGCTAGCTACTAACATTAAAGGGGGGGTTCCGCCGATGATGAATCAATAGAAATCAAACAAAATAAAACATGGAAAAGAAAATAAGATGATACCTTTTTTATTGGACATAACTTAATACATTTCTTGATTAGCTTTCGAAGGTTGCCCTTCTTCGTCAGATCAGAAATAAGCAAATGTGCTAGCTGACAGTGTATATAAGTGAAAACATTCAAGCATTACTATGGCAGTCTGACAGGGTGGGAGGATGGGGGTGGGTCGGAGGTATGCATGGGGACATCAAAGCATATCATTGATATTCTAACAGGATGGGTGTGGATAGGTGAGGGGTGGGGTGATCAACAGAGACATACAGCTTTATGGTTTATAATGGGCTAGGAACCCCAGGTCCTTGTTAAGTCCTTTCTGTTGGGTGTTAAAATATTCAATCATTCTGACTTCAAAGGTCTTACGTTCTTGTATGGTTTTAAAGTTACCTTTCAGTATTCTCACTGTGAAATCACTGGTACAGTGTCCTGGTTCTGTGAAGTGCTGTCCCACCAGGGTGGGGGCCCTACTGGCTGTATTGTTCATGTGATGTCTATGTAAATTGAATCTTGTCTTAAGCATCTGTCCTGTTGCTCCAATATAGCATCCTTCATTACGTTTTTTACACTGAATGATATATACCACATTGGAAGATGAGCAAGTGAAAGATCCCTTTATGTTGAATATCTTTCCTTTGTGGGTAACTGTGGGGTCCTGTGAAATATTTTGGCATAGTTTGCAACTGGATAAATTACAGGGACGTGTGCCCATCTGTTCCTTTTCAGTCTGTGATGGAAGTTTACTTCTGATTAGCTTGTGTTTTAAGTTGGGTGGTTGTCGGAAGGCCAGTACTGGTGGGGATGGGAATATCTCTTTCAGTAATTCATCCTCCTGGAGTATAGGTTGTAGATCTCTTATGATTTTCCTCAGTTTTTCCAGCTCTGGATTGTATGTCACTACAAGGGGAATTCTGTCTGTGGATTTTTTCTCCTTGTACTGTAGCAGATTCTCCCTGGGTGTTTTGAGGGAGGAGGCAATATTCTTGGAGATTATTTTGGGGTTGTAGCCTTTCTGTTTGAAGGATGCACTCAGGCTTTTAAGGTGTCTGTCTCTGTCCCCTGGGTCAGAGCAGATACGGTGGTATCTTGTGGCTTGGCTGTAAATGATGGATCTTTTTGTATGTGAAGGATGGAAGCTGGAGTTGTGGAGGTAGCTGCATCTGTCTGTGGGTTTCTTGTATATAGATGTTTGTATACAGCCATCACTGATTGAGACCGTGGTGTCCAAAAAATTGACTTTTTCTGGGGAGTAGTCAATTTTGAATCTGATTGTAGGATGGTATGTATTGAAGGCAGAATAAAATTGTTTCAGAGTTTCTTCACCCTCCGTCCAAATCATAAAAATGTCATCGATGTACCGGTAGTATTTTAGAGGTTTGGTCTGGTGTGTATTCAGAAATGTCTCTTCCAGCTAAGCCATAAAAAGGTTGGCATATTGGGGTGCTGTCCTGGTGCCCATTGCAGTGCCCATTATTTGCAGATAGATATCATTGTTAAAGCGGAAGTAGTTGTGAGTTAAAATGAATTTGATTAATTTTGTAATAGTTTCTGGTGAGTATTGATGGTCCAGTGTGGATTTTTTTAGGAGTCTTCCACATGCAGCTATGCCATCCGCATGTGGAATGTTGCTGTATAGTGATTCTACATCCATCGTGACCAGAAGGGTGTTAGGTGGTAGTTGCTTGATATTTTTCAATTTATTCAGAAAGTCTGTGGTGTCTTGTATGAAGCTGTTAGTTTTGTGTACGAGAGGTTTCAGAATTCCCTCTATGAATCCAGATATTTCTTCCGTGAGTGTGCCAATACCTGATATGATTGGTCTGCCAGGGTTTCCCAGTTTGTGGATCTTGGGTAGCAAGTAGAATGAGCCCACAGCAGGTTGGTTTGGTATGAGTTTCTTCAGGTGAGGTTGCGCTTGTGTAGGAAATGTTTTGATAAGGTCTTTCAGCTGTTTTGTGTAATCCTGTGTGGGGTCCTCAGTTAGTTTCCTGTAGTATTTATTGTCTGAGAGCTGTCTGTGCCCCTCTTCAATGTATTTTTGTATGTCCATAATTACCACTGCCGATGATGAAGAAGCCCTAGCCCTTTATCCACGTAATCTGAGGAAAAGGAGCTTCTAGAGGCATTTTCCTCCTAACTCACATAAGTTGCTTTGACAGGCTTACTGTATGACCTGTTTCCTATATTTATATTAAGATTATTGTTCATGAATGGAAACTTGTTCCCTGGTATATCTATAGTTTACCTCTACATATTGTAGTATAAACATTGGAACAAATTTGTCATTGGAAGAAGTTTCAATGAGAAACATTTTTTAAATTTACTCCATTTGACTTTGAGAACTAATGCCACTGGATTAGCTGCTGCACCTTAAGAAGGTTGGAATAATCGATGGAGAAGCGGAGATAAGTGGACACTTTATTTTTACTAAGCTGTGGTAAAAGAGGTGCTGAGCTAGCGGCAGCAGCTGCTTTCGCTGCATACCAGGGCCCCTTTTTACTGCAGTGGGTGAAAATAACCAAAAATGAAATGGTTATGTGGTAAGTGCGGCCATTTGGGGGGAGGGCATACACTTAGGAAAGGGCTCCTGCGCTAACCCGGTGGTAACCCCCTGCAGAAATATTTTTTCAATATCTCCGCTAGCTTCAGAAATGGAACACGTGGGGGGTGGAACTATTGCTGGCACCTGTGTTGGGCCAGTGGGAGTTCTGTGTTGCCGCACGACAAGCACGTTGTCACACAGCAATCCTTTAGTAAAAGGGCCCCTTAGTTAGTTTATTTGGCATTTTTCTCTGTTAACATGAGTTATCCCTTGGGTGTGTTGTTAGACCATTAGCAGTAACTCCAGTGGTTGGAGTGTACTATTTTGAGCACTGTTCACATATTCACTGATATATTTTTTTGTTAAATTTCGTTTTTATGGGTGATTATTTCTTTCTTTAGCCTTCTGCTATTTGTATTGGCTATCTTATAGAATAGTGTGTTTATGTGCACAAGTGCCAGTTTTCAGTGCACTTACACGTGCAAGATGTACATAATTGCCTGCACTCAGAGAATTGATTTTCATGTGTTTTAGTCCGGAGAAGGTTAACACTGTTTATGTCTTAATTATTTGTAGACAGAGATACATAGATATAAAAATAGTAAAACTGTAAACAGTGTTAACCCTCTCTGTGAGATAAAACATTAATTAGTGCTTCTTTCAGTGTAAGAGACTAAGAAAACTGTGTCATATTTATTCTGCCATGTTCAGGGTGATGACTTTGTCTTCGAAAGGAATCAACACGGAGAGATTTCTTCAGTGCGGCCATTAATCCGCACACACAACTATTCTGGAAGTAAAAAACTTAAAGAACGAAATATATTTAAAGCTATAACTACTGAGTATTTTTCTAAAAATATGCTGTCCAGTTTATCAAAATAATTATGGGTCCGTTATTGAGCCGGCACCATGAGTGTTTTGCTCACTGCCAACAGTGTTATTCCTGGATATCCAAAGCTGGGACCTGTGTGGGCTTCAACTTTGAATATCTGATTATTTTTACACAGCCGCTTACATAGAGGGGGATAATCGAATGGGGACGCCCATCTCTAAGGACGTCCGGCAAAGGGGCAGGGAAACCCGTATTATCGAAACAAGATGGGCGTCCATCTTTCGTTTCGATAATACTGGCTCCCAATCAAAGAACGTATCAATTTCAAAGCCCAGACTTTAATCCACAAGATAATACTCGAAAAATCTCCGAACTATATGATAAATCTGGTCGACCTTCCAGCAAGAAACATGTCTGTTTCCTCACGAAAGTACCTCAACCTGCACTACCCCAGCTGTAAAGGTCTCAAGTACAAAACTTATTTTGGATCCAATTTCTCCTTCCTGGGCATCCATCTATGGAATGCTCTCCCTAGACCTATCCGAGCAATCCATGACCACCTACCATTCAGAAAAGCACTAAAAACCCATCTATTCAAACAAGCCTACCCAAAAGACCCAGATTAATCCCATGAACCCATCTACCTTACATATACTGAAGAGAAAATGACATTGACCCAGAATCTATCTCCCACCTTACCCTCTTCTATCTATCACCTGTCTCTACCTACCTACCCATTCATTTACTACCCATCCATCCTTCTATTATGTTATACTTAATTTCCTACTTTACATAACAAAATTCTGTGTTACCTATTACTATGTAAGCCACATTGAGCCTGCTTTTAGTGGGAAAGTGCAGGATACAAATATAATAAATAAATAAATAAATAAATAATACGTTCAGGGACGCCCAAATCTCAACATTAAGGTCGACCTTAGAGATGGTCGTCCCCGATTTTCGGCCATAAGGGAAACCGAGGATGCCCTTCTCAAAAACGGCCAAATCCAAGTCATTTGGTCATGGGAGGAGCTAGCATTCGTAGTGCAGTGGTCCCCTTGACATGCCAGGACAGCAACCGGGCACCCTAGGGGGTACTGCAGTGGACTAACTGATGCACTAACTGAATGGAAAAAGCCCTTCCCTTACCGATCCCTTAGCGATTCGGAAAGGAACGGGCATTCATGAAGGAAATCGCATGCAAATGAGCTGCTCGCTGTTAGCTCATTTGCACACGATTTCCTTCCTAAGGAGGGGAAGCCAGTGCAGAGCAGCCAAGCATTATGCGTGGCTGCTCTGTGCACGCCAAAGATGGCTTCATACATGCAGACAAGCTGCGTGTATAATAGCTGTCTACAACTTTAAATAAATTGCCATCTACAACCTTAGAAAAATGCAAGTCCAGGTGAAGATGTCCAAGGATGTCTCTCTTTTTTTTTTAGAGTATGGATGAAGGACATCCTTTGCTATGCCTCTGTCCCTGCAACGGCAGTTGAGGATGTCCTTTGCTATGCCTCCGTCCCTGCAATAGCAGTTGAGGATGTCCAAAATGTGATGTTTTTGTGAGAAGGACATCTGTGCCTGCTATGCCTCTAACACCCCCTTTATTTATTTGGATTTTGGATCACAAGTAGCAGCAGTGGGATTTGAACTGGCCACCTCTGAATTGCAAGACCAGTACTCTAACCACTAGGCCACACCTCCACTCCACTCCCTTGAAATTTGGCCATCCCTGTGGGGGGGGGGGGGGCAGTTGAGGACGTCCAAAATGTTTGAAAGAAGGACGTCCACGCCTTCGTTATGCCTCCACTGACACACACATACCTCCCCCCCAGTGACCTGTATACTGCCCCCCCACAGGGACAGCCAAATTTCAAGGGAGTGAAGTGGAGGAGTGGCCTAGTGGTTAAAGCACTGGTCTTGCAATCCAGAGATGGCCAGTTCAAATCCCACTGCTGCTACTTGTAATCCAAATAAATAAAGGGGGTGTCAGAGGCATAGAAGGGGATAATCAAATGGAGACGCCCATCTCCATGGCTGCCCATCTCCGAGGACAGGGGCGGGACAGACCGTATTATCAAAAAAGGTGGGCGGCCATATTTTCTTTCGATAATACGGTTGGTGCCGGCCAAATGACTAGGATTTGGGCGGATTTGAGATGGTCTGCATCGGTTTTCAGCGATAATGGAAACCGAAGCCGGCCATCTCAAAAATCACCAAATCCAAGGCCTTTGGTCGTGGGATGGGCCATGATTCGTAGTGCACTGGTCCCCCTCACATGCCAGGACACCAACCGGGCACCCTAGGGGGCACTTTTAAGAATTAAAAAAAATTAAAATACCTCCCAAGTCCATAGCTCCCTTACCTTGGGTGCTGAGCCCCCCAAATCCCCCCCCAAAACCCACTCCCCACAACTCTACACCATTACCATAGCACTTATGGCTGAAGGGGGGCACCTAGATGTGGGTACAGTGGGTTTGGGGGGCGGTTTGGAGGGCTCCCATTTACCAGCACAAGTGTAACAGGTAGGGGGGAGATGGGCCTGGGTCCACCTGCCTGAGGTCCACTGCACCCACTAACAACTGCTCCAGGGACCTGCATACTGCTGTGATGGAGCTGGGTATGACATTTGAGGCTGGCATACAGGTGGGAAAAAAGTTTTTAAAGTTCTTTTTTTTTGTGGTAGGGGGTTAGTGACCACTGGGGGAGTCAGGGGAGGTCATCCCTGATTCCCTCCGGTGGTCATCTGGGCAGATGGGGCACTTTTTGGGGACTTGTTCGTGAAAAAAAAGGGTCCAAAAAAAGGCGGCCCAAATACTTGCTACTGCCGCCCTTCTTTTTTCAATTATCGGCTGAGGGCGCCCATGAGAGAAAGGTGCCCATCTCCCAATTTGGGTTGAAATATGGGCGTCTTTCTCTTTCGAAAATAAGCCTTTTGGTGGTAATCGTTTACCGCCAGGTTAACGTGGGAGCCGTGCGGCAAGTGCTTTAATTGCCGCACGGCTATTTCCTGCAGAAAAAGAGACTTCCCTTTTACCCGCTGTGGTAAAAGGGGGCCTCGGCGCGCATGAAAAACATGTACCCATGCCACCACAGGCCCCCTTTTGCGAGAGCTTGGTAAAAGGGGCCCATAATGAGTTTATCTTCTCGGGAACACTGGATGGAGCCTACAGGTCTATATCTGCTGTCATCTACTATATTACTACGTTATGTTTCTATGTATAAAATATGCATGTACATAACAACTCTACCTCTGATCTACACAAACTATGACCCTGGAAATGCCTACAAGTACATCACATAAAGTCGGTGCACACTTTCCAATGCTTACTTTTTATTCATGTATGCAGTCGTATAGTTCTGTAAAAGCCCTTTGGTGTGGGTAAGGCAGGCTTTACATACAGAAAAAGTTTATAAAATTATACCCCAAAACTCCTTGTGTGTGTGTTCAAAAGTTAGAATGAAGCCTAGTTTAAAAGACTTTGGGCCCAATATTCTGATGCAGGAGTTAGTCAGCCTGGATATTCAATGCCAGGCCATTTCCGGTGACCTGACATTGGTTTATTTTTGGCCGCTTCCAACTTAACTGGCCAAGTTGGTTTTCAGAGCTGGCCGGTTAAGCTAGACCCCACCAAATTTATTCCAGGTATTGTTATGGTCAAATATGGCCACCCAACTCATGCTGAAAATCAGTGGATAGCTGGCTTTATCATGCGATATAACTAGTTATCTGCTAGCTGCTAAATGTGAATTTTCAGCAGGTCTTGGCCAGCATGTGCTGCTGAAAAGTTGTGGATAGCCGGTTATGAGGCATTTAATTGGCTAGTTAAATGCTTTTAAATATCGGGGGGGGGGGGGGGGGGATGTACACAGTGTTAAATTGTTGGCTAGAGAAATTACCCTATTAAAAAAAACATTTTTGCAAAAGGTTCTTGCTGTGAGAAGCAAACAGAACTGTCATATTGTTTAAAATAGATGTAAACTAAAACATTGTAGGAGGTAAGAAGGGAAGAAAGTTGAAAATATCACTCTGTCAAACTGATTACAGTGTGAATCATCAAAAACTAAAAGTAATTGCCTAAAACCACAAATACAGAAGAAAGCAAGAGCTCACTATTGTCAGTCCTGAAGTGAGCTGAAACAGGGCCTGCCTCTGCTATGGGCTGATGCTCAGACCCCAACGCCAGTGCTAGAGCCGATCAGTGCTGGACTAGCGTTAATCTGCACAGAATGTTCAGAGGGCTCTAGCGTAGGAAACAACGCGCATGCCAAAGATGAGTGTACATAGTATTTAAATACTACTACTACTACTACTTAGCATTTCTAGAGCGCTACTAGGGTTACGCAGCGCTGTACAAAATAAACAAAGAAGGACGGTCCCTGCTCAAATGAGCTTACAATCTAAAGAACGAAATGTCAAGTAGGGCAGTCTAGATTTCCTGGGTAGAGGTGTAGAGGTTAGGTGCCGAAGGCGCCATTGAAGAGGTGGGCTTTAAGCAGAGATTTGAAGATGGGGAGGGAGGGGGCCTGACGTATGGGCTCGGGGAGTTTGTTCCACGCGTGGGGTGAAGTCAAACAGATGTTAACAGGTTCATTGCCTATTTCCTCCTCGATGCTCAGAGAACAGTGCACTGTTGGAAAATTAATTTGATTGAATTTGGAAGCAGATGGAAGCTGCTAACTGGCAATATTCAGTGGAGATAACCGGTTATCTTGCACTGAATATTAGTGGTTAGGCACCGAAACACTATTGAACCTGTCGGAGGCCGTTTCTGGCCAGTTAAATAGCACTGAATATTGGCCACAGACTATTGGGACCGGTGCTATTTAACATATTTATAAATGATATGGAAATCAGAATGACGAGTGAGTTGATTAAATTTGCAGATGATACAAAACTATTCAAGGTTGTTAAAATACATGCGGACTATGAAATATTGCAGGAAGACCTTAGGAAATTGGAAAATTGGGCATCCAAATGGCAGATGAAACTTATTGTGGATAAATGCAAGGTGATACACACTGGAAAGAATAATCCAAATCATAGTTACCTGATCCTAGGGTCCACCTTGGGGGGTCAGCACTCAAGAAAAAGATCTAGGTGTTGTAGATAATACACTGAAATCTTCTGCTCAGTGTGCAGTGGTGGCCAAAAAAGCAAGCAGGATGCTAGGAATTATTAGGAAAGGGATGGTGAATAAGACCAAAAATGCTATAATGCCTTTGTATCGCTCCATGGTGCGACTGCACCTTGAGTATTGCGTTCAGTTCTGGTCGCCATATCTCAAAAAAGATATAGCGGAATTAGAAAAGGTTCAAAGAAGAGTGACCAAAATGATAAAGGGGATGGAACTCCTCTCATATGAAGAAAGGCTAAAGAGGTTAGGGCTCTTCAGCTTGGAAAAGAGACGGATGAAGGGAGATATGATTGAGGTCTACAAAATCCTGAGTGGTGTAAAACGAGTAGAAGTAAACGAGTACAAAGACTAGGGGACACGCGAGGAAGTTATATGGAAATACTTTTAAAACAAATAGAAGGAAATATTTTTTCATTCAACGAATAGTTAAACTCTGGAACGCTTTGCCGGAGGATGTGGTAACAGCAGTTAGCGTATATAGGTTTAAAAAAGGTTTGGACAAATTCCTGGAGGAAAAGTCCATAGTGTGCTATGGAAACAGATATGGGGAAGCAACTGCTTGCCCCAGGGTTGGTAGCATGGAATGTTACTGCTAATTGGGTTTCTGCCAGGTACTTGTGACCTGGCTTGGCCACTGTTTGGAAAACAGGATACTAGGCTAGATGGACCATTGGCCTGACCCAGTATGGCTACTCTTATGTTCTTATGACATGCCGGAGTGTGCATGTATTTGCCAATATGCACAGCATGAGGAGCCATTTTAAAAATATACACATAGATGTAATAAACAGCATGAATCCAGCAGCTTCCACTGACCACTGCCAGCTGATATCGGCTCTGAATGTTGTGTGCAGTTCTAGTCTTCCCATCTGAAAGATGATATTGCAGAACTAGAGAAGATTTAGAGAAGGGTAACAAAAATAATAAAAAGACAGAACACCTCTCTTAAGAAGGTTTCACAGGTTAGGGCTCTTAGCTTAAACAAGAGACAGCTGACATAAGGTCTGATAAATGTTTATAAAATCGTGAATGGGGTACAATGTTTACAGAGAGAGGAGTTGCTTAATCTTTCAAAGACCACTAAAACAAGAGGACACATCATGAAACTAACAAAAGCAGACTGAACAAACTGTAGAAAGTATTTTATCATGGAAAAGATAATTAAGCTGAAGAACACAGTCAAGGTGATTAACAAAATAGGGTTCATCAGAGGAAATGTCCATACAAAATTATTAGCCAGCTAGACTTGGGAAAGCCATCAGTCAATGAAATTTATTGTATTTATTTATATATTCATGACATTTACTAGACCGCTTTTAGAGCTCAGAAGCTCAGCAGAGTGGATTGCAGTAAAAGAATAAAACAGTTACTAAACTCATGGCTAGGAAAAGAAAGGGCAACAGCGCAGGTAAGATGCATCAACACTCCTCACCAAGTGTCTGAGCAAGAGAAAGCTGGAAAAGCCAAGCTTCAAAAGCCGGCTTATATTTAGGGAAGACAGACTCTTGACAGAGGTATAGAGGAGATAAGGATAAGAAAGAGGAATGCTCTTTGGGATCTGCTGGATATTTGTCACAGTTGCAACCAGGATCCTGGGGTTGATGTATTTTGCTCTGACACAGCATGGCTTATCATGAGGTCCTTTTACTAGGCTAAACTAAAGCTTGGAGAAAACAGAAAGAGGCTGGCACACTACAACAATATGAAAAAATATATGTGTACACTAAACAGAAAAAAAAAAGGAAAAAGGAAATAAAAACATAAAAAGCTCTGTGTTTCTGAATTTAAAACCCTTTATTCATGCATCAACTCCCATGATCAATTTATGTTTGTAATTTTACTATATGTGTACATGTTCTAACAGATGTATACTATATCGACCCCTGATGCAGCCTGATGGCGAAACATGCCAGGTCGTTTGATGTATGAAAAGGAGTGTCTGATGCATGAATAAAGGATTTTAAATTCAGAAACAGAGTTTACCGCACCTTAAAAGGGCTTACCGGAAGGCAGGCTGAGGCATCCCGTGGTAAGTTTGAAATATGCGTGCGTCACCCGCATGCTAGAAAATATTTTTTATTTATTTTGAGTGAGAGGGCGTGAGAGTGGATATTTCTGTGCTAATCAGTTAGCGTATCAGCTTTGCTGCATGCTGATTAGCGCAGGATTAGTGAATGAGCCCTTACTACCTACAAAATAGGTAGCATTCAGGGCTCACACACTAATTTTTGTTAATGGCTGTGTGATAAAAAAAACCTGTATAAGGATGCGCTAAGATCACGTTCTACTGCAGCTTCAGAAAAGGATCCCAATATGTTTTACTTTGGATTTAGCTCACACCTTTTTCAGTAGTAGCTCAAGGTGAGACACATTCAGGTACAGTAGATATTTCCCTGTCCCTGGAACGGTCACAATCTAATTTTGTACCTGAGGCAATGGAGGGTTGTGACTTGCCCAAAAGCACAAGAAGCAGCAGTGGAATTTGAATCTGGTTGGTTGTCAGGCTACTCTTCCACCCATACATTAAATTAAATTAAATGATAGCCGTCCAGCACTAGATACCAGCTCTGGATCATTTTCAAATTATCAGTCTATGGACAGCGGTAAGGAAATATTTTATTAGCCACTTATTAACATTAGAAGGGTTCTTCCTTAGAAATATTTTATCTAAAGATTCAAATGTTCACTACTCAGTGCTGATGCACTCCTTTTAATTAATCCAAAGAAAGACCCAGTGTCAATACTTAGTGGCTGAGGTCTGTGATGGTAAAAAAAAAAAAAAAAAAACAGGTTACTGGGATTTGTCTTTCGAAACCCTTTGCCTTTTTTTTAAAGAAAGGTCTGTTATGAATTTTAAACATACTGCAAAAATGTACTACTATGAAAAGAAACGAAAAACCTGGAGCCTGTAAACATACACATAATCATAATACACAAAAGAGAAAAATAACATGTGAGTAATCCTTTAATCAAATAGCTTTTCATTGTTCCAGCATGTAACTTGCTCTTTATAAATACCCCCCGAGTGAAGAACATAAGAACTATAGTAATAACATACATTAACAATAGAGCATATAAGGCTAAAATATCAAATTCATAGCAATAAAGAAAATGGATTTTTCCAGCGATACTATTGTACATGGGAGCATGCTGCCATTTTATTTGGAGAGTCCCCTTCACTTGGAAGTACAGTGTGCTGTTTTTTTTTTGTTTGTTATTTCCTCAGTACCATTTTCTGCTGACTGCCAACCATATATGATTGAAATCATTACACACCATTCAGGGCGTTTGTTGTTCAACTTTACAATATAGCCCCTGACGCAGTCCTTTTTTGGGCGAAACATGGCATGTGTCGGGCATTGTATTTGATTGAGATTCTGCAATAAAGAATGTTTTGGACTGATCACTGATCTGCTGTGTTCTTTTCCACTTCTTACCCACCATGAATATGCATGAGATAAAATTGCACACACCACCTCAATTCTATGCAAATGTATCTCATGCATATTCATGGTGGGTAAGAAGTGGCTAGGCACTGAGTCATGAGTACTGGTTTGACAACCCCTGCTCTAAAACAATGCCCACTTCATGCAGGTCACCTTAAAAGGGGGTGCCTGTTTTAAGAGGGCAAGTAGGCAGCTACATAAGTGCTTTTTTTTTTTGTTACATTTGTACCCTGTACTTTCCCACTCATGGCAGGCTCAATGTGGTTAACATGGGGCAATGGGGAGTTAGGTGACTTGCCCAGAGTCACAAGGAGCTGCCTGTACCTGAAGTGGGTATTGAACTCAGTTCCTTAGTTCCACAGGACCAAAGCCCACCACCCTAACCACTAGGCCACTCCTCCTCCACTTTTAAGGCACTTAGGGGAGGAATAGCCTAGTGGTTAGTGCGCAAGACCTTGATCCTGGGGAGCTGAGTTTGATTCCCACTGTAGCTCCTTGTGACTCTAGGCAAGTCACTTAACTCTCCATTGCCCCAGGTACAAATAAATACCTGTATAAACTACACAAAGTGCTTTGAATGTAGTTGTATTAGAGAATTCAATTGTTTATTATTGTAAAATCCAATATATATTCTTAATTTTACATTCTTAATTTGTATATATTCTTAATTTGTACAACCATGTTTCAATGTATCAAAACGTTTTAAGGATTTTCAATTTTATCACAATTTTATCACATTTTGCAGTGCAAGGACACCTTCTCCTAAGTCTGACTTTGGGCATTTTGCTCAAAACGTCCAGAATCTGAATAGCAAGTATAGCCATTTTTAAAACTGCAAACATATCCCCCCCCCCCCCCCCCCCCCCCCCCAAATAGCCACTTGATAGATGTTTTTCCCCCCAAAAAAATAGCCACTTGATAGATGTTTTTGTGCTCTATGTGTTTATCCTTTTGGTCCATTTTTGAAAAAAAAAAAAATGTCCATGTGAAAAATGTACAAAATCAAGCCAATGGGGTGTAGGAGGAGCCAACATTCTTAGTAGACTGGCCACACAGACATCCCAGCAAAGCAGTGGGGCACACTAGGGGGCACTGAAGTGGACTTCACCTAATAGTTCCCAGGTACACTTCTCACTGTTTCTCCCTTATATTGTAAAGTGAGCCCTCCAAAACCCACCAAAAACCTACTGTACCCAACTACACACCACTACAATAGCCCTTATGGCTGCAGGTATCACCTAGATGTTTGATGGGTTTTAGAGGGCTCACACTTTCCACCACAAGTGTAACAGTTAGAGTGGATTGTGGGCCTGGGTCCCCTTCTCCACAGTGCACTGCATGACCACTAGGCTGCTTCAGGGACCTGCTTGCTGCTCTAACAGGACTGACTATAAAATCTGAGGCTGTCATAGAGGCTGGTATGTACTGTTTCTTTTACATCTTTGGAGGGTGGGAGCGGGGTCAGTGACCACTGGGGGAGTTAGGGGGCCATTCCTTTATTCGTCCAGTGGTCATCTAGTCATTTAGAACACTTTTTTGTGGCTTTGTCATTGTTAGAACAGGTCTAGCTCAAAATATCTTAGTTTTAGTCATGAACACTTTCGTTTTGTTCCATTATGCCTGAAAAATGTCCAGGTCTTAGGAACACCTAAATCCCACCTTTAACACACACCTGACACACACCCTTGAGATTTGGATGTACTGCAGGCAAACTATATAGAAAGACGACTGGAAAATGGGTTTTGAAAATACCAAATTGGACGTTTTGGTGAGAAAAGCATCCAAATACTGCTTTATGCCACTTTTTAGACATTTTTCTCTTTCAAAAATGAGCCCCAAAGTAGCCTATGGAACTTTCTAAGCCTAAGTGCTTTGAAAATATACCTCCATGTGTCTTTACAAAATATTAGCACAAGTGGCAGAAATTGTGCCTACCTTGGAGGCGCAGACAATTAAACCTGCTCCTCCCCTAGGTCTGAACTAAAGTTTAGAGAAAACCAAAAGAGGCTGGCACACCACAACAATATGAAATAGTATATAAGTGTGCAAAAAGAATGTCTGATACATGAATAAAGAATGTTTTATTCAAAAACACAAAGCTTTATATATTTTTGAACTAAAAGCTTGCCTAATCATAAGTCTTCACCAGACTCTGAAACTTGTTGTAATCTTTGGTCCATCTTATTTCCTATGGCAAAATATCCAAATCCCAGGGACAGTAAATGAAACAGTTCTGTCATCCATTTTCTTTTGTTGCCCTTGTGTCATTGGAAGTGAGCATAGCCAGAAGTCTATCTTGTGAAAACTGTAATTAATGTACAGGGGTATAAGAAGACAGATGCTCTTTAAGATAATTAGGACACAAACCATTTAATATCTTAAAAAATGTACCAAGTGCTTTAAATTGTCCATGATACTGAATAGGAAGCCAGCGCAGGTTATTCAGCTCAGGTATGATGTACTACAAACTACTACAAATCATTTCTACAGTGCTACCAGTCGTACGCAGTGCTTCACAATTGAACATGAAGAAAAGACAGTCCCTGCTCAAAAGAGCTTACAATCTAAATCAGTCCCAATAACTACAGCAGTACTTTGTTTCAACATAGGAATTCTTTTATGTTTCTCAGGTAACACCAAAAACAACAAATTACCTCAAAATTCTCTGAAAAGCCTCAAACTGACACAAATAAGGGGCCCTTTTAATAAACGGTTGGCGAACGGCAATAGGCTTGCCGTGCACCGATCCAGAACTACCGCCAGGCTACCACAGCAGCCAAGAGGTAATTCCACCCCCAGGTATTCCCAGGGGTGATGACTGGACACGTATCTACTTTATACACTATGCATGTTTATATGTAAAATAAAATTGAAAATCTGTATATGCCAAAGAGGAGGAGGAAGGAAGATCCTCAGGGTCAAGATGGTTTAGGGATAGGAAATGAAGTATCCGCTGTGTTTGGGGCTTGTGTCCCTACAGCTCCCAGAAAATGGCGCAAGGAGCCTGAGGACTAAGGTGTAAGTATCCGCTGTGTTTGGGGCTTGTGTCCCTACAGCTCCCAGAAAATGGCTCAAGGAGCCTGAGGACTGAGGTGTAACTCAGGCTATCTACCAAAAGAGAATTCTGAAAAACGAGAGTGACTCAGTGTATGTAACAAAGGAGAGTTCTAAGGAGTGACAGTGACTCATTGTATCTACCAAAGAAATGTTCTGAAGAGTGAGAGTGACTCTGAGCCTGCAAGAGGAGAAAGCTTGTGAGTGTGTTCTGGTCACCAGCCAAGTGAGAAGACAGCAGAGACCTATGAGGAAGAAAATCTTCTGTCCTGGGAGTGAAGATTTGGAGTGTCCAAAGAGAGTGGAGAAAATTCAAGAAGTTAAAGGATCCATTAATGGATTTTTCTTTTGCCTGAGCCTGGATATACTGTATGTATGATCTGAATTTTTGCTACACGCTACATCAATACCTGTTCTAAAGAAAAACTTCAGTAGAAATCCCTTTTCTATTGAGCACTCTGTCAGGCTGGGCAGTGGTTTTTTCAAAATTGACTGTGCTAATTGACAGTGGAGACAGGAGTAAGAAGAGCTTCCAAAGATGATAGTTTTTCCTCACATTCATCATGGTCCCCAGGGTAAGAGGTATAAACTTTCACCCCTCTACACAAACAAATACCCTGGAATCCATTCAGAAGGTACCCTTGGATAGTTAACAATTATATCTGTCTATATAGAACTTTTTTTGTTGGGATGATGCAGTAACAAACCAGTTCCATCAAAGGATTAACCAAACACCTTTCTTCATTTACGCACCCCCTTCACACTCTGCTACCCACCTACCCTCTCCACCCCTCCTCCACATACCTCTCTTGTTGAATTTACATAACAGACATCATTTCGCTGGCTCATTGTTGTTCCTTCCATTGCCAGATAAAATCCCCTTCCTTATTATCTAGTATTAGTACTATTGCCTTCTAACTCCCCATCCTACACCCCTCCCCATTTAACCCTACCTTCCATGTTTCCCCAACTCAACTTTCTCCCTTTCCCTACTTCCCTGTCGATCCTCTACCAACCAACTATTTTTCAGTTGTTGAGCATCCTGTCTTAGCTTCTACCTTCTGCCTCCAGGTTTCAAATGGACCCCATAAAAATTCAAATTCATCTACTAAATTACTTCTAAATGCCATAATCCTATGGCAGTTGTTTCATTGGGCATCAGTTCTGATACTCTTTCTATTGTACCTTACTGGAAGCATTATTTTAAGAATCTGGTGAGTAGAAATCAAAAGGGTAGATATCCAGCTTGGTTATTCAATGCTGGGCCATGTCCAGGCACCAGCATTGAATATCCAGGTTTATGCGGCCTGCTGTCTCTTATGCGGTTAAGTGCAATATTAAGCGTCACCACATAAAGATAGGGCTGAGTTTTAAGTGGTCTAATTTGGCTGCTTAACTTAAGGGGTCTTTTACAAAGCAGTGGTAAGCCCAACGCGGGCTTACCTCTTGCTAATCCAGAAATACTGCCAGCCCAACATGGCTGCCAGTGGTAATTCCAAGTGGAGCACACACCATTTCTGGTGCTCTGGAAATTTCTTTTTTTCTGTAGTGCGGCACTAACCCAGCAGTAATCGGGCATTGCCTCGTGCTGCCCAGTTACCACCAGATTACCGCAGGAGCCCTTACCACCACCTGAATGGGTGGCGGTAAGTGCTTCCTGCCGCATGGCCACACGGTAAAGGTTATTGTACTGCGTGGCCATTTTGGGGGGGAAATCTTATCCACTGTGGTTAAAAGGACACTGGCATGTGGGAAAAAGCGGCCCCCGCTGCTACCACAGGGCCCTTTTTCCTGCAGTTTAGTAAAAGGACCTCTCAGGCAGTTAAATAATGAATATCGGCACTTAACCGCATAAGTACCAACTCCACCCCCAGACCACCCACAAAATAGCCACCTTTCAGTTGAGAAGTTAGTGCTGATATTCATTGTCAGTAACTGGCTAAATGCTGCTGAATATCAGCACACAGCCCCACACAAGTGATTTAAGTGCCCAAGAGCATTCTGGCTGATATTTGAAGCGAGTTAACCGGCCAAGAACAACTGCCAACCGGTTAACTCGCTTGTATGCAGCTATCTGATCATTTTCAGCAGCACTTAACCAATTAATGTCGCTAAAATGGCCAGTTAGTGCCGAAGTGGAAGCTGGCAATGGAGTCCGGTTAACTCCCAATATTCAGAGCTAATTGGCTATGTTTAGCGTATAAACAGGACTGTATAAATAGCTGTCCTATCTTTATGCACTAGCCCATGGCTGGTTAAATTTGAATATTGACTTAATCAGGCATGCTCTAGCCAGCTTTAAAAAAGAAAAATATAAATTCAATGCTGAAGCCTGTACAAGGCCCGGCATATATTGTTTATAAAAATTCCATAATTCACATGCTTACATACAGAAAGTACACACTAATCTTTACATCAGCTCTGTGTGTTCTTTCACACCTATGCTAGTATTTTAGAAAGTCAAGTAGGTGCAATCTTGACTTTATAAAATATGTGAAAATGTGCATTACCTAGGCATGACTTTGTAAAATTACCCTTCATAAGAATAGTGCCCAAAACAGAAACAAGCAGGGTTTGATCCAATGTGAAGTTTTAGAATTTAAAGAATTCCATATAACCACATGTGTTTACATTCAAGTCTTTAAGGAATTAAAGCAACAAGATCTCACATTTCAAATATTTAAAATATGCAGTATTTGGGAGTCTGCTGTATCTGCTCTCTGATTTTTAGCCTACTTTTTATAAATAAAATACTTTCAGGCAAAGGTTAACCGAAACCCTGGAGACAAATATGCTTTAGACAATGAACTAAACAGAGCAGTAAATGAAGGAAATACCAGGAGAAAATATAAAGGTCCACTATAGATACAATATATTCTGTGCAAATAAATAAATAAAAACCTCTTGTGAGACCCATGTTTTAATACATTAGAGCAATCTCTGAAATGTCCTGAATATTCCTAATTTTTAGAGTCACAGAAAAAAGTGAGTCATTAATTTTTGCTAGTTGTCTGCTTTTAACCCAACCTTTCTTTAAAATAACTTGTCTAGCTAGTAGTTAAAACAAAATACCTTTTGATATTTATTTATTTATTCTTATATCACACAATTATCCAAAAAACAAGTTTCAGCTCAACATGGCTTACAATTATTAAGAGGGATTACAGTATTATTATTCGATTACATATATTGTGGAATATTTGTGCATATGAGATTACAGAAAAAAGAGGGGGACTCATTTCAAGCTTTTGCAATACAGCAATGATCCAGAAATGAGCCTGTTCACACTACAAACTCAGCAGGGAAGGAAATAAGGAAAAACGAGGGGAAAGACCTCAGAAAAGGTGACACATGGCAAGACTGCTGGAATTAGTTCAAAAAAGAAATGTCACCATCACTTCTTTAATCATTGGTCTCAAAAAAAACGCGATCCTCCCTGTGTGTAGAATTTTTTTAAAATTTGCTCAAAAGTGCTTCAACAACAAATTTGTAAGGTCTCAAAAAAGAGAACAAGAGAAAAACCACTTAGCTGGCTGCAGCGTCTAGGACAGGCATCCACACCCGACGGACCCGTTTCACCGAGGGGCTTCTTCAGGGGCTAAGGACGCCACCTCCAGGCTGATGATCACTGCTCCAGTGGATCTGTACAAAGACTCATTAAATCTGCCTGGCTGAGTTTGTAGTATGAACAGACTCGTTTCTGGATCATTGTTGTATTTTATATGAGATTAACCATAAACTTTCTTGAAAAGGTATGTTTTTAGTACTTTTCTGAATTGGAGATAGTTGTTGATGCTTCTTATGACCTTTGGAATTGAGTTCCACCACTTGGAACCCAGGTAGCTGAATGGAATGTTTTTGCAGCAGGGTAGGTGAAATAACAGGTATAACTCCTGGTTTCTGGGCTTGTATTCCTTGGTGATAGTTCAGTTAGATTTAACTTGTAGTCAGGAGACATGCCAAACAGTATTTTAAAGATTAAAGTGCTAGTTTTAAAGAACAGTCTAGTTTTGATTGGGAGCCAGTGTAGCAATACAAGCAGTGAAGTTACTTTCTCGTATTTTGACTTTTTGAATATAAGTCTTGCTGCCGTGTTTTGAACGATCTGCAGTGATTTTAGCACATTATCTTTGCATCCTATGTATGCTGCGTTGCAATTATCTAGCTGTTGTAGTATCAGAGATTGTACTATAAGATGGAATGCATGTCTGGGAAAATAGTCTCTTATCCTTCTCAGTTTCCACAGAGTTTTGAAACTCTTTGATGTCACTGCTGAGACTTGGTTTTCAAGAGATAGGTGTTTGTCGAGAATGATTCCTAGTATTTTTAGATGTTGTTCAATAGGGTTTGTTGTTTGGTCGGTTGTGAGATTTTGGTAAGAATTGGGATTGTGCAGGCTAGATAGTACAAGTAGTTTGGTTTTGTCTCTGTTTAGTTTGAGTTTAAAGGTGTTGGCCCAGTTTTCCATGAGGTCCATACCTTTTTATACCTTTTCAATATCTCTGTGATATTGTTCATGAACAGTATATACACAGTGACAACATCAGCATATATATATCAAATCGTAATAGTAATATTTTCTGACCTTGGCATATCAATTTTCTAAATTTTGTTATTAGTGTGGTTATGACAATCTCCGTGCTGTGTAGTGGTCTGAACCCTGATTGGGAGTTGTGGAGTAGTGGGAATTGCATCAAATATACTGTTAGTTGTTGTGCTACTAGACCAGTGGCGTAGCCAGACTGGCAATTTTGGATGGGCCTGAACCCAAAGTGGGTGGGCACAAAATTTTCTCTCTACCCCCCTCCCCCAGCAAAATTTAGTCACGCTAATCAGATGCATTTGTCACACAGGGTAAAGTGCTGCTTTTCAGTGCATCAGATTTCAGAAAATGTATTTAATAGCCTAACACCCTTTTCAGTGAGCTTTCAGAGGCCAAAACCTCCTGCCTCAGGTCAGTATAATGCTGTTACGGTATCCTCGCCTGACCTAAGGAAGGAAGTATTGGTCTCTGAAACTTCATTAACACAGGTACCATATTACTTTATCCTAAATTAAAAATAAAATTATTTTCTTTACCTTTCTTGTATGGCCATTTACTTTTTCTCATTGTGTCGCTCCCAGTCTCTAGATTCTGCTTTCCTTCGTTTTCACTTAACTCTTCTGCCACGGTTTCCTGGCCATTTCTCATTTTTCTCTCCTTTTCTTTGCTTTCTTCAATATTTTTCTGCCTCTCTCTCTCTCTCTCTCTGTCCTGATTTAATTCATTCTTACTATCCATTCTTTAATTTCCTTCATCTACTTATGGCTTTTCATCTTTTTCTCTCCCTTGTTCTCCCCATGCCCCTTCCTCTTATTCTCCAGTCTTTCACTACTCTCCTTTTCCATCCAGCAGCTCTCTTTTTTCTCTCCCCATCCTTCCAGTCTCGCCTCTTTCGCCCCATCCTTCCAGTAGTCTCCCCTCTTTCTTTCTGCATCCTTCCGTCCAGTGTCACCTCTTTCTCCCTACCCTTCCATCCAGCGTCTTCCCTCTTTCTCTCCCCATCCTTCCATCCATCTACCCTCTCTCCTGATCCTTCCATCTAATGTCTCTCTCTCTCCCTCTTTCTAACCAGTGTCTCTGTATCACTCTACCCTTTTCTGTTCAGTGTCCCTTCTCTCTCCACATCCTTCCAGTCTCTCCCCTTTCTCTCTGCATCCTTCCAGTCTCTCCCCTTTCTCTCCCCATCCTTCCATCCAGTCTCTCTCCCCATCCATCAGTTTTCCCTCTTTCTCTCCCCATCCTTCCATCTGTTTTCCCTCTTTCTCTGCCATCCTTCCATCTGTTTTCTATCTTTTCTCCCCATCCTTCCATCTATTTTCCCTCTTTCTCCCCATCCTTCCATGTTTTCCCTCTTTCTCTGCCATCCTTCCATCTGTTTTCCCTCTTTTCTCCCCATCCTTCCATGTTTTCCCTCTTTCTCCCCATCCTTCCATGTTTTCCCTCATTCTCTGCCATCCTTCCATCTGTTTTCCCTCTTTCTCCCCATCCTTCCATGTTTTCCCTCATTCTCTGCCATCCTTCCATCTGTTTTCCCTCTTTTTCTCCCCATTCTTCCATGTTTTCCCTCTTTTCTTCGACGAGGCCCACCCTGCATGCCAGCGCCAGCCAGCCCCAGCTCCCATCGCCGGCCACTGCTGCTTTTCCTGTTGAGCAGCAGGGCCGGCGCTACAAAAAGAAGAAGCGCTAACGGCGCTAAGGATGAAAAATGTTTAAAAAAAAAAAAAAAGGGCGGCACCGGCAGGCACTGTCTAGGCAGCCTTGAGGCATTGGCTGCTGGCTCGCAGGCCCCTCCCGGAGATGGGAGGAGCCTGCGAGCCAGCAGCCAATGCCTCAAGGCTGCCTAGACAGTGCCTGCCGGTGCCGCGCTTTTTTTTTTTTTTTTTAAACATTTTTCATCCTTAGCGCCGTTAGCGCTTCTTCTTTTTGTAGCGCCGGCCCTGCTGCTCAACAGGAAAAGCAGCAGTGGCCGGCGATGGGTGCTGGGGCTGGCGCTGGGCGGGCCTGGGCTGAAATTGGATGGGCCTGGGCCCAGCCAGGCCCACCCGTAGCTACGCCCCTGTACTAGACCTTCCATCATTTTGGTCAATAGTGGTATTGAGGCCACTGGTCTGTAGTTTGTGATATCATTGACTTGTTTGTGGCATTTTTAGGGATTGGGGTGAGTATGCTATTGCCCTTATCTGGGGGAAATGACCATTCGTGAACATGTACTCTATCTGCCTTATTTTTGAAAGAGAAAGACACCCATATTTCGACCCAAATCGGGAGATGGGCGTCTTTCTCCCGTGGGCGCCCAAATCGGTATAATCGAAAGCCGATTTTGGGCGTCTTCAACTGCAATCTGTCAAGGAAATGGCCAAAGTTGATGGGGGGCATGTCGGAGGCGGGACTGGGGCGTGTTTATCGGCTGAGGAGAGATGGGTGTCCTCGGCCTATAATCGAAAAAAAGAAAGGCGTTTTTAGCGCGAATTTGGGTCATTTTTGGACCCTTTTTTTTCACGAACAAGTCCCCAAAAAGTGCCCTAAATGACCAGATGACCACCAGAGGGAATCAGGGATGACCACCCCTGACTCTCCCAGTGGTCACTTACCCCCTCCCACCAAAAAATCGACTTTAAAAACTTTTTTTCCCAGCCTGTATGCCAGCCTCAAATGTCATACCCAGCTCCGTCACAGCAGTATGCAGGTCCCTGGAGCAGTTGTTAGTGGGTGCAGTGCACTTCAGCCAGGTGGACCCAGGTCCACCCCCCTACCTGTTACACTTGTGGTGGTAAATGGGAGCTCTCCAAACCACCCCCAAAACCCACTGTACCCAAATCTAGGTGCCCCCCTTCAGCCATAAGTGCTATGGTAATGGTGTAGAGTTGTGGGGAGTGGGTTTTGGGGGGGATTTGGGGGGCTCAGCCCCAAGGGAAGGGAGCTATGGACTTCAGAGGTAGTTAACTTTTTTTTTAATTGTTGCAAGTGCCCCCTAGGGTGCCCGGTTGGTGTCCTGGCATGTGAGGTGGACCAGTGCACTACGAATTCTGGCCCCTCCCACGACCCAATGCCTTGGATTCGGTCGTTTTTGAGCTGGGCGCCTTCGGTGTCCATTATCGCTGAAAAATGATACTGCCCAGCTCAAATCCACACAAATCCGATGCATTTGGCTGGCACAAACCGTATTATCGGAAAAAAGATGGACGCCCATTTTTTTCGAAAATACGGTTTGTCCCACCCCTTCACGTACCCGTTCTCTGAGATAGACGCCCATGGAGATGGGCGTTCGCGTTCGATTATGCTCCTCTATGTGTTCTGTGTAGCGTTGGATGAACCAGTCCGGTGGATTTTTCATCATGTAATTTGGGCAGCTGTCTAGTTGGCATTTAGCATGTGCATCTTTTGTTAACATTGTTTTGACTAATTTGGTTGTTGGTATATCTAGTATTTAGGTGTTCTTTATCAGAAATGTTGGAGGATGTTGGAAAAAAACAATTTCCATCCATGTCCTTTCTCAACTTACATGCACATAAGTTTGTGTTGCCCGGAAAATTTGAAATGTAGTTGCCATAACATCAGAAAAATAGACAGATATGTTAATTATATTGAATACAGCAAGATGGCAGCGGATCCTATATTTGACTCTACCTATGCATGCATTTTTCCTAACTGGTGGAACTTACACATACACCCCCGAATTCTATAAAAGTTGCTAAAAAATGTGTGTGCAAATTTGGGCATGCACCCAATTTGTGTATGCAATTTAATTAAATAATGATCTTATTTTATTTATTTAGTTAGTTATTAGGATTTATTTACCACCTGTTTTAAGGAATTCACTCAAGGAGGTGTACAATAAGAATAAATGAAACATGAACAATAGACAATTACTGCAGTAAAAATATTCAAATAACAATACAAAGTATGGCACAGTATACTACTTACAATGTCAACACAATACGTAATAGAACATTTTAATTGACAGTGTATGGTATAAGCATAGATAGAACATATAGATAGGTAAGTTAGATAATAAGGTGACTAATTTAAAGAAAGGTACACATGAGGTCAGAGAGATGGTTAAATATTATCTCAGCTAGGGTAGGATTTCTTAATTAACACTGATAATTGGTTTAACAGGCAACTATTGACATTAATTAGATTTAATTAAAATATACATGCATAAATTTAGGTGTGGGATCCACACCTAAATTTTACCTGTGAGATCAAAAAGTAGGCGCAGAAATGGGAGGGTCATGGGTGGAACAGGGGGGCATTCCTAACATTTACAAAGGTGGCTATAGAATAATGGAAATACGTGCCAAATTTAGATGCAAAGAATGGCCGCACATAAAGTTAGGTGCAATTCCCGGGAATAAGTGCCATTCTATAAACTGTGCTTCACTTTAAGTACGGTTTACAGAATAGCGCTTTTTTCAGTGCTATTTTTTGGCTTTATATATAGAATTCACCCCATAAGCATACAGATAGAGGGATCCCAGATTCATTCCTGGGCAGAGGGTCTAATGGGGATTATTGGGAAATCTGTGTCCTTCAAGCAATAGAGTATATGGCAGGGTTAAATAAGAAGGGGATGAATATGAGAAACTTGCCTAAAATAGATATAGTTCTCCTATTAGCATAGTTAAAGGAGATGCTTCTTTCACTCAAGAGTACAAGGGAAGAATGTTAGAGGTACCTGGTGGCACAGCAGGCCCAGGGATTCTCTTATTCACTCTTCTTGCTCACAGGTTTCTCCTGCCTATTTGGTTCATAGCTAAGATCAGCTGTTATAGGGGCCCTTTTACTAAACAACATAAGCAACTTTTATTTTCTGGCGCACGTCCGCTATGCGAGCCAAGTGGCATTTGACGCATGTAGGTCATTACTGCCCGGTTTAACACGTGAGACCTTACCGCTAGATCAATGGCTGGCAGAAAGGTCTCAGACCCAAAATGGATGAGCGCCAATTTTAATTTTGCTGCACATCCATTTTTGGCAAAAATTTTTAAAAAGGCATTTTTTGCAGGCACTCTGAAAAATAGATCTGCGTGCGCCTAAAACAGGTGCCTACACTACCGCAGGCCATTTTTCAGCACACCTTAGTAAAAGGACCCCTTAGTCAGTGAAGTGCTCCAGGTTGCTACAGCACACACTGTGCTTGAAAGAGTTTTGAAAAAGGCAGAAGAAGCACTAGCAGCAGGAAAATTAGGTTAGAGAACTGACTGGCCATCATGCCACTGCTTCTATCCACGAGCTTCAAGTCACAGGGAAATGGTAGAGAGGGGCAACAGATGTTGCCTATGAACAACGGGAGAATTGTGAGGTACTGTAAAGCAGGGTTTCTCAAACGAGTCCTGGAGCACCCACTAGCTAGTCTGGTTTTCAGAAATAAAATATCCATAATGAATGTACACATGATAGATCAGCATGCAGTTGGAGGCAGTGTATGCATTTATGCACATTGTGGACATCCTGAAAACCAGACTTGCTAGGGGGTACTCCAGGACTGGTTTGAAAAACCCTACTTTAAAAACTAGACCTCAGGCTCACAAAACCTCCATCTGCAAATTTGATTGCTAAAGCACTGATCACAACTCTGTGTCCCTCTAGAACGATCCTGTCAAAAGTACAATTTGATACCATGCATCATTAACAGCAACACAACTATCTTTCACTGTAAGACATATTATAAAGGATTTTTTTTAAATGCTTGCAAAAAGCGTAGTCAGAGCCTATAGCAAACTGGCCATACCAGAAGAGTACTAACTGCCATGACTTACACAGCACCAACCCTACCTATGAAAAGGCAGAACTGCAATTATTACATCAGGCCCTAGAACCCTAATACACCTCCTATTTGAAAAAGAAAATAATAAATAAATAAAAACAGAACAAGCCAGACTGCTACAGATTCCTATACATAAAGTAATATTAATAGAATATTGCACCTCAGTCATATAAACAGAAGATGGCAGACCTTCACTAAATGCAGAATATGGGATCACAGATGAGAAATATTATGACAAAAACTGAACTGGAAACCTCAGGAAGACGCACTCTGCTGCATGCAGTACAACACTGGAGAAACAGAAAACAGAAACCCATTTCCTCTCAACACTTTGCAAACTACAATAGATTAACTCATACCTCTTCATTGGTAGCTTAAGGTTAGTTACATTCAGGTACAGAAAGGAAATTGAATATGGCTCTAACTGGCACACATCATGTAGGGAGAAACATTGTAAGCATATGTCAAAATAGGTATATTTCCCTTTCTAAATTTATTAACCTGCTTTAATCTATTAACACATGTTAATTTGCATTCAGCACACGTTTTAGTGTGACTAGCATCGGTTATTGATGGAAAAACCCCATTAACTATAACCGGTCTTACGATAAATGATAAACAGTAAGTGTTTGCAGATTAGTAACTGCCCTTAGTCGGAATTCTATATGTTGTGCACTTTAATTCCACGGGCATGTCTGACAGTTACTTGTATGGTTTATAGAATACTAGCATTTATGCATCTAACTGCACCACCTGGTGTGTGTCCGTCAGCATTAAATCAAACTTGCTGATAAAGCTAAGTAGATTTTTATATAATATATAAGTTTTATAAAAAGTAATAAAAAGTTCTAAGATTAAAGATTCTCTTGAATGAGACAGTTATTATTTTTTATTTGGATTTTGTTTAAACCTAGTAGCTCAGGTTGAGTTTCATTCAGGTAAACTGGATATTTCCCTCTCCCTGGAGGGCTCACGATCTAGTTTTGTACCTGAGATAATGGGGGGTTAAGTGACTTACCTAAGATCACAAGGAGCAGCAGTGGGATTTGAACTCACTACCTCTGGTTATTAAGACTAGTACTCTAACCACTAGGCCACACCTCCAGTCTATTGTTTTATTAACCCTGTGAGCTACAAGGCTGATTGTTGCTGCTTTCATTGGATTTTAGCTGTATTGCCTGTATGTGCCCTTTGGGACCGCAATAGCTGTTTTAACCCCTGATGCAGACTCTAGTGAGGCGAAACATGGCTACGTCGGGACATTTTACAGAGTGGCACAAATAAAGCCTTTTTATCGTATTAGATGTGTGTTCTGCTCTTCTTTGGACTGCTCAGTGTGAAAAGAGTCACTGCTGAGGTCAAGTTATTGTACCCGCTAATTCATGTGAAAAAAAGAAATTTGGTGTTGGGCTTACAATTGCAATTATTATACAGTTAGGTGTGAGTCTTTACAGCAACCACTGAGCTAGTGTAAGTGCTCATAGCTAAAGTTAGACATGTAAAAGACTTATGCTAGCATTCTATAAAGCCAGTTGAGTGTGCAATTGCCATTATAAAATCTGCAATTGGCGTGCATCATACCAGCGATCTATAGTCCCTTAGTGGAAAATTCCATAAATGGCATTCAAAATTTGTTACCAAGAAATCAGCACGGAATGGTATTCTATAATGGCTGTTCCGGGATCGGCACTTTTTCCGGAGATGCGAAGGCGGTAGAACGAGAGGACATGAAATGAGATTGAAGGGGGGCAGACTCAAGAAAAATGTCAGGAAGTATTTTTTCATGGAGAGAGTAGTAGATGCTTGGAATGCCCTCCCATGGGAGGTGGTGGAAATGAAAACGGTAACGGAATTCAAACATGCATGGGATAAACATAAAGGAATCCTGTTCAGAAGGAATGGATCCTCAGGACCTTAGCCGAGAGTGGGTGGCAAAGCCGGTGGTGGGAGGCGGGGCTGGTGGTTGGGAGGCAGGGATAGTGCTGGGCAGACTTATACGGTCTGTGCCAGAGCCGGTGGTGGGAGGCGGGGCTGGTGGTTGGGAGGTGGGGATAGTGCTGGGCAGACTTATACGGTCTGTGCCAGAGCCGGTGGTGGGAGGCGGGACTGGTGGTTGGGAGGCGGGGATAGTGCTGGGCAGACTTATACGGTCTGTGCCGGGGCTGGTGGTTGGGAGGCGTGGATAGTGCTGGGCAGACTTATACGGTCTGTGCCCTGAAGAGGACAGGTACAAATCAAAGTAGGGTATACACAAAAAGTAGCACATATGAGTTTATCTTGTTGGGCAGACTGGATGGACCGTGCAGGTCTTTTTCTGCCGTCATCTACTATGCTACTATGTTACTATGTAAGGATGCCTATCTTTCGACATGAATCGGAAGATGGACGTCCTTCTCCCAGAGACGTCCAAATCAGTATAATTGAAACCTGATTCTGGACGTCTCCAACTACAGTCCATCAAAAAGACGTCCAAATTTCAAGAGGGCATGTCGGAGGTGTAGCGAAGGAGGGACTTGGGCGTGCCTAACACTTGGACATCTTTGACCCATAATCGAAAAAAGCAAGGACGTCCCTGATGAACACTTGGACATTATCACCCAGATGAGTTTTTTTTACGAATAAGGCACAAAAAGGTATCGGAAATGACCAGATGACCACCGGAGAGAATCGGGGATGACCTCCCGTTATACCCCCAGTGGTGACTAACCTCCTCCCACCCTCAAAAAACCATCTTAAAAATATGTCGTTCCAGCCTCTATGCCAGCCTCAGATGTCATACTCAGGTCCATGACAGCGCATGAAGGTCCCAGGAGCAGTTTTAGTGGGTAGTGCTGTGCACTTCAGAGAGGCGGATCCAGGCTCATACCCCCCCCCCCCCCCCACCTGTTACAGTTGTGGAGGAAACAGCAAGCTCTCCAAAACCCACCACAAACCCACTGTACCCATATATAGGTGCCCCTTTTACCTGTAAGGGCTATGGTAGTGGTGTACAGTTGTGGGTAATGGATTTTGGGGGGACTCAGCACACAAGATAAGGGAGCTATGTTCCTGGGAGCATTTTATGAAGTCCACTGCAGTGCCTCCTAGGGTGCCCAGTTGGTGTCCTGGCATGTTAAGGAGACCAAATTTAAGGATTTGGACGTCTCTGATGGCATTTTCGAAACAAAATATGGACATACAAATTTTTTCGAAAATACGGTTTTCCCCGCCCCTGGATTTGGATGTTTTGCAAAGACGTCCAAATCGCAACTTGGATGTTTCTTTCGAAAATGCCCCTCCACATAGAAGAGCGTGTAGTGCCGGGATCCAAGGAGTTACACCAACTGAAATCAGATGTACATCCCGGTGCACAAGATGTGCATAGATCCTCCAAATTCTATAACGCTGTGCGCATTTTAAGGGAAAGCCCCTAACCTGCCTATGCCCCTCCCATGACCACACCAGCTTTGCAGATCCGTGTGGAGACACTTAGGCGCTATTCCATAAATCGTGTGTGGTTTTGCACAGATCTGCAATTTCTGTCCCATTTTGGCACCTTGCATCCATTAGAACACTTTTCTGTGCTGAGGTAACACATAACTGTTCAGCACCACATAAAGAATTTCCCTCATAGTGTCTGAATATTGCTGCTATATACATAGCTCTCAGTGAAAATCTGTGTACATGTATATTCAGCACCACTGCCTCAATATAAAGGAATATTTTGTGACCTAGGTGCTCACAATTATGTTTGTTAAGTGCAAGCAGGGCTGCCAAGAGGGGGTGGGGGGGCAAGATTCCCCTGGGCCCAGCCTCCAATGGGGGCATGGCTATAAGGGTCACTATAGGGTGGCACAAATGGCTTCGTCACCCCTGTTTTACATGCTGGCATTTCTCCTCCCCCCCCCCCCCCCCCCCCCCCGTGCCTGGTTCAATATCTCTCTCATCTTTCCCTCCCCCCCTCAACAGTGTTCCTGAAGGCTACAGGCAACGTCTAAAATGAAAGCACCTGACTCCTGCTGACCTCAGAAGTGTTCCCTCTGCTTTGTCCCACCTCCTCTGACACCTGTGTCCGCACAGGCAGGACACAGCAGAGGAAACACTTAGGTGGCCAGCCAGAGGCAAGCTGCTTCTTTTTTTTATGCTGCCAGCAGCCCGCAGGAACACTGCTGAGGGGAGGAGGGAAAGACCAGAGAGATATTGAACAGGGCGAGGAGGAGGCGGCAGCAGGCAGGCAGGGGGACAGGGGGATGCATTGTTTGCCCTAGGCCGGGCTTTGTCTTTCAGTGGCCCTGAGTGCAAGCTCCTAAATTTTAGCTGTTTTGATAGCTAGTTACGCTAGTATTCTATAGGGGAACTTAGATGTCTTGGTTCCTTTACAGAATAGGTTGCAACCATGTGTCCTTGGAGACTAATTGGAAGAACCCAGTTATAGAATTGCCCCTAAACAGTGGTGCAAAATATATGTGTTTTCGACAGCTAGTGTTAAAGAAATTCTGCTGGTCACCTGCACTGAATATTGACCTAAATAATTGCAGTCTTATAACATTCTAGTCTAAAGCAAGACAGAAAAATAACGTCAATATTTATCATTCTTACAGCTAATCAGCCAGGAAAGAAAGCAGGATTATCATCAGATGTCATCCTGAAGGGCAGTTCTGACTCTAAGTAGATATATTTTCTGCAATGAAGTACTTGCTATTTTTAAGTAGGGCTTTGGATCTTAGGTTTTAACAAATAAACACTGATAAAACAATCCTGATGCAAAAATATATAGGGCCTCTTTTACTAAACCATTTAGTAAAAGAGGCCCTAAAAGAACTATTTACTGGATGAACACCACATACACACCTTTCTCCTTGTACTCCAAGAGGCCCTTTTACTAAAACTTAGTGTGCTCTAAATGTGAAGAAGCCCATGTTATAACTCAAAGAAGCTCTAATTAGATGGAAAATAAGCACCTAACTTGACAATTTATAAACATATCGGAATAGAAGCTCTAAATATTATCTACGGAAGAATGCCTAGACACATATGAAACAATAACTAGAAGTCCTGGCCTAAATGCAGCTGAGTCTATGTAGGGGATCAAGGAGACCAGATGTAGAGGAGTGGTCTAGTGGTTAGAGCACTGGTCTTGACATCCCGAGGTGGCTGATTCAAATCCTGCTGCTGCTCCTTGTGATCTTGGGTAAGTCACTAACTCTCCATTGCCTCAGGTACAAAATTAAATTGTGAGCCCCTCAGGGAAATACCCAGTGTACCTGAATGAAAGTCACCTTGAGCTACTACTGATAAAGGTGTGAGCAAAATCTAAATTAATAAAAATGTTTGGGTGATGGTCAAGCTTGTATTGGTTCCTACTTAGATGAAGATATGGGGAGGGAAGTGGGGTGTGAATCAAGTAGGGAATGTCTATGCTAATCTACCCCAAGAGAGACTGCAAATGAGGAAGATGACACATTGCCTTGGATAAGGAGATAGATCTTACAAGTAGGCAAGCTTCATGACTGTCTGCGAAGAACTGAGCAAAATGTAGGTATGATGTTCTAGAAAATAAATACTGAATCAGGGGAAGGAGGATGCCTGTGTAAGACTTGCTGTCTTCCTCCTTTCAAGGCCTTTTTTTCCTCCCCTTCTGCCCTTCCCTGCCTACCTCTAAGCCACTACAGCTGCTTTTTAATGGCCATCAAGATCTGTCAGCTGCCTGAGAACTACACTATAAGCATTTTTCCAACCCACAAGCTGACATCACCAGGCTGATGACCCTGTGATGCCCTACATCGGCCAAGGTGACTGGCCTGTGAGTTTTGAAAATGCTCATGGTGTCTTAAGTGTTTGAAAAGTGACCGATTGCAGTTCAAAAAGATTGCAGATGAGTGATCCAGCTGAATATCACCTCTGGCAACTTGCACAGCCTGAGTAATGTTTTTCACTTATCATTAACTACTGTGTAACACTCATGGGTCAGTATCTGGATTCTAGATGAATTATCCAGATTTTTCAATTCTGTCAGGCAGTAACCCATGATCCCACAAGCTTCATCAGACAAGATGGACCTACTCTGCCAGCTTGCAAGTAGTCAAATATAAAAAAGGGAACAAAATGCACTGTGATGTGAGAAATAAAAAGGAAAACAAGACAAAAGAAAAAAAGAGGAGAAAAGGGAGTGGCGTCATCAGGTATAAACCAGCGGCCAGGCTTTTAGGTCTCTTATTGCGCTAAGCTATTTCAAACCCTTGAGCCTACTGCGTGACATCAATCATGGTCGAAAAACCAGCTTCCGGGGACTGTGAAACGTCACGGAAACTATGGCCGGCTCACTGACTCAAAGAAAATGAGCACCAGCACACTAGATGTGGGACCTACCGACGGACTCCGACAGTAGTTCAGGATTGGTGCATGGTAAGCCCGTGGTGGGCTTACCGCTGCTTAGTAAAAAGGCCCCTAAATTAATTTTAATCTTTATTTAGGATTATTTTATTTATGAAGTTGTTTAACTACTTCTTTTATGTGCTGTGGGTACTCTGATGGATATACACACTCTGGTATGGTAAAAACTCCATTTTGCTCAGTTTCATTTTTGCTACATGTATGTTTTACATTTTTTAAACATTTTCAAATCTTAGATATTGGATTCTATCCTCTTTAATGTTATTATTGTATTTTTAGGGCCCTGTTTACTAAGGTGCGTTAGGGTTTTAGTGCGCCTACAGTTAGCGCACACACTAACCATATAGACGCCTATAAGGATATTGTAGACACGTACATGGTTAACGCGCGTTAAAAATGTTAATGCACCTATAACACTGCTTAGTAAACAGGGCCCTTTGTTGATTATTTTTATCACTGTTTGCTGCCCGGAGCAGTTCTGTAACTAAGGTATCTGATAGTGTAGCCCAAAATTACAGGCTAATGAACTTTTCTTTTGAATTTATTTTTGTGCCCAGCCAGTATACTTCAGTACTATATATCTGAGATCATAAAGCCTGGGGCTAGTTGATTGCGCTGCTGGCCCAGAAAAGATGAGCTAAAGAGTTGCCACCCAGTTTAGTAAAAAAAAAAAAAAAAAAAGCAGTGCTGTGAGTAGATCCATTTGATATTAAGGGAGAAGAGGTTAAAAAGAGCACAAAGAGAGCAAGAAAGGAGCATATGAAAGATTTTCAGAAGCAAAAAGGGGACAAACTGGCCATTCTAATTGTATAGATATTACTGCAGTTCTGTGTGGTTTGTAAATGAAAATCCATGCCAGGAAAGCTTGAGCAAATTGCTGTCTGAGGTACTGCAACCCTCACAACATAAGTACATAAGTACATAAGTAATGCCATACTGGGAAAAGACCAAGGGTCCATCGAGCCCAGCATCCTGTCCACGACAGCGGCCAATCCAGGCCAAGGGCACCTGGCAAGCTTCCCAAACGTACAAACATTCTATACATGTTATTCCTGGAATTTTGGATTTTTCCAAGTCCGTTTAGTAGCGGTTTATGGACTTGTCCTTTAGGAAACCGTCCAACCCCTTTTTAAACTCTGCTAAGCTAACCGCCTTCACCACTTTCTCCGGTAACGAATTCCAGAGTTTAATTACACGTTGGGTGAAGAAAAATTTTCTCCGATTTGTTTTAAATTTACTACACTGTAGTTTCATCGCATGCCCCCTAGTCCTAGTATTTTTGGAAAGCGTGAACAGACGCTTCACATCCACCTGTTCCACTCCACTCATTATTTTATATACCTCTATCATGTCTCCCCTCAGCCGTCTCTTCTCCAAGCTGTATAGCCCTAGCCTCCTTAGTCTTTCTTCATAGGGAAGTCGTCCCATCCCCGCTATCATTTTAGTCGCCCTTCGCTGCACCTTTTCCAATTCTACTATATCTTTCTTGAGATGCGGCGACCAGAATTGAACACAATACTCAAGGTGCGGTCGCACCATGGAGCGATACAACGGCATTATAACATCCTCACACCTGTTTTCCATACCTTTCCTAATAATACCCAGAACCAGCCTGTCCAGTCTAAACTAAACTGCAATGATTTTGCTGCATACTTTGCCAACAAAATTAAAAGTCTCCACCAGGATTTACAGGCAATCCCACCCAGTGCCCAACCAGTCAACCAGGGGTGCACAAAGTTGCCCCCTACGAACAGAGACAGATGTAACAGTGGCGTATCAAGGGGTGGGCGGTGGGGGCGGTCTGCCCCGGGTGCACACCACTGGGGGGTGCCGCGGCGCGTGCTCCTCCGAGTTCGCTAAACTTTGTTCGTTCGCTGCAGCTCCCTCTGCCCCGGAACAAGTTACTTCTTATTCTGGGGCAGAGGGAGCTGCAGCGAACAAACGAAGTTTAGCAAACTCGGAGGAGCAGGCACGCGCCGCGGCACCCCCCCCCCCCCAGTGGCGTGCACCTGCGGGGGTGTCATTTCGCCGGAGGGCGGGAGGTGTCATCTAGCAGGGGGGCGCGCTGCACCCGGGGGGGGGGGGGGGCGCATCGGCGCTCCGCCCCGGGTGCCATCGAGTCCAGGAACGCCACTGAGATGGAATACTTTTAACCTAATGGCAGAGAAGAGCCTTGACAAAATCCTAAGAGACCTTCGACCAACTACCTGCTTCCTCGATACCTGCCCATCAAAGATAGTGCAGCAGGCAAGTATGGGCCTCATAGAAGGTGCCACAAAAATTTTGAACACCTCTCTTTCTAATGGGCAACTACCAACAGCATTAAAAAGGGCAGTGGTTCGCCCTCTGCTGAAGAAAAACGACCTTGACCAGGACAAACTTGAAAGTTACAGGCCAGTATCCAACATCCCGTTTCTAGGGAAACTCATAGAACAGTCTGTGTTCAACTTAATGATTGGCTAGAAAAGAGTAACTGGCTAGATCCATGTCAATCTAGATTCAGACCCGGTTATGAAACAGAAACTGTCCTCGTAACCCTGCTAGATGATCTTCACAGAAACCGAGACAAGGGATTCGCCTCGATGTTAGTACTGCTAGATTTCTCAGCAGCTTTTGACACTGTGGATCATGATATCTTGCTAGCACGACTGATCAACCAATGTGAATATACATAACTCCTCCACACTTAGTTAGAAATGTCTTATAATATCTGCTTGTTATACTACTATCATGTCTTATCATTATCATGTTGCTAAACATTTTCTGTAACACTAATTGTCTATTTTCTATTATATTGCCATTGCCCATGATGTTATTGTAAGCCACATTGAGCCTGCAAATAGGTGGGAAAATGTGGGATACAAATGCAATAAATAAATAAATAAACAAATAAACAGTACTTGCCTGGTTCAGATCCTACCTATCAGACAGGCCACGATCCATAATGTTTGGCAACAACTCATCACCACCATGGACACTGACCCGCGGGGTACCACAAGGATCGATACGGTCACCTATTCTGTTCAATATCTACCTAAAGCCTCTAGCTGAGCTGATTCGGTCAATGGACACTCAGTTCTACATCTATGCGGATGATGTGCAGCTACTCATACCCATTGAATCTGACTTACCTACAGCCTTGAATAAACTGATTACCTGTCTAACATCAATTCAAGAATGGGCTAAACACAACAAACTTTGCCTAAACCCAAGTAAAACTGAGCTTCTCTGGGTCCCTAACACAAATGGATACATACCTGACATCAAAATCCTTTTTGGGAAGTATGAACTCCCCCTCAAATCACAAGTCAGGAACCTTGGAATAAAGTAGATTCAACACTTACTCTGATTCCCCAAATCAAAGCAACCTTCAAGAGCTGCTTCTACTATTTGCGACAGCTACGCTGCCTCTCTCCTTACATCGAGAAGGTAAATCTTATCCCAGTTGTGCATGCCAGACTAATGCCTGTTTAAACCTGGTGTAAATGCTGGTAATCAACATAGGTGCTTACCCATTATTCTGTAACTATGTGCATAACTTTTTAGAATGCCCCTGACATGCCCATGGTCACACCCCGTTTCATGGGCGTAGTTTGACTGTTTCATTTGGGGGGGCAAAAGATGGGGCGAGGCATATTAGCATATTCATTTACATATATATATACATTATAGTTATTCCAAAAAAAGCCAGCACTTTCTCCCTTCCTTCCTTCTTTCCTCCTCACCCAGCACTCCCTCTTCCCCTCCAGCAGTATTTGCCCACCCCCTTTCCCATGCCATGCCAGTGTAGACCTTAGAAATGCATAAGCTCTATATGTAGATCCTTCAAGAGGTAGTGTGTCATGATTTAGGTTCTAAAACCCTTTCTGATGTTTTGGTGCCACCTCAGTAAGGCCAACACACAATCTCTCCACTGCATCCATGTCCAGCAATTCTCCTCTCTCTCCCCCCTGCCCTCCTCTCCTCTCCATGTCCAGCGATCTCTTCTCTCCCCCTGCCCTCCCCTCCCATCCATGTCCAGCGATTTTCCCTGCCCTCCCTCAGCTCCCCAACAGCGAGGGCAGGACACTGTGTGAGGGGAGGGAGAAGCTGGAGGTGAGCCTGCAGTGCTGTCTTCTTCACTGCCGTCTCTGTCACTGAAAATAAAAGGGTTAAACGCGCTGGGGTGGGGGGAAGGAACGGAGAGGAGGGCTGTCGGTTGGGGAGCTGAGAGCTGAGGGCAGGACGGAGGGAGAGCTGCCTGCAGCATTGCGCCGGCCCTGCATTTGGGGAGGGGCAATGCCCCCCAAACTAAGCCCATGCCCCCTTTTGAGATACACACTATGGGAGTTAGGTGCCCTTCTTTATAGAATAGTGCACTGCCAGATGAGTGTGCAAATTTTAATGAGTGTCAATTAACATCAATATTTAGTTGTTGGTAACCATTTAAGTGGCACCACTGAATATTCACAGATAAGTTATCCATCTAAGTTCATAACTGATATTTGTATTACACTACTTATAAGGGATGTTATCTACCCCTCCCCCTTTTACAAAGCCACGCAGTAATGCGGACACAGCCCATTCAAAGTGAATGGACTGTGTTGGCATTGCAGTGCGGCCTTGTAAAAAAAGGGGGGGGGGGGGCTAGTTAGTGACTAAATTAGTACTGAAATGGATAACTTTTCAGCCATCCCCCAAAAGTCACTAAACAAACCTCTTACTTAAAACAACTAACTAACCATTTAGAGATTTAAACAATCAAATTTATCTGTGCATTTGGCCTGGATTTTTTATGTAGCTGGTTACATAATGTTCCCTAGGACATAAAGCAATGTTCTACATATTCATGTTGCTTATAAAATTACCAAAACCCCAAAAAGAATGGGGAAAGACCAATCTGATTCCAACACAGGGGCAAACATTTATTGAAAATTACAACTGATTCAATACAGCCCTGCGTTTCGATGCTGGAGGCATCTGCTTCAGGAGTCAAAACTATTCTGTAAGCAATATACAGAAAATTTTTTTTTTTTTTTAATATACTAGGAAAGTATATAAGGACCAGAAATAATAACTAATGTTACAAGTATATTAAATGTAAGAACATGGACAATATAAAAAATGATAGTATTAATATCAAAAGGTAATATTATAAATGATACAAATGAAATAATAACATTATGTATGTTTTACAAGTGTATTGAATGTAAAAACATGGACAATATAAAAATAAAAATATTAATATCAAAAGATGACATCAAACATAATACAAATGAAATACATAACTGCCACATGCTTACTGTATAAAATTAAACTCATTTGAGAGTTTTCCCCATTTAACTGATCTGGTTTTCAAGATATCCATAATGAATACGCACAAGATCTACTGGTATACATTGGAGGCGTCCCCTGTGCATGCAAATCTCTCTCATCCATATTCACAAATATTTCATGCTACCCAGTTCCAGTCCTGGATTTTTCCCAACCTCATCCTGGTGTACTGTGGAGCCTGCAGCACTGATTTCAATGGTCTACAAATACCACACTGCTCTGGGATATAAGTTTAAAACCAGGACTTGCCAAAAAGTCTAGTTACTTGAACTGGGTAACTTGGTAGCTCTGTATTCATATCTTGAAAGTCAGACTGGCTAGGTAAGTTTCTAGACATTGTTTGAAAACATCAATATAGAGAGGCTGATAGTCAAATAATTCATCCAGGTAACTTTCTAAATTCCCCTGCAGACTATTTAAATTTTGTCTGATCAGCATGCAGACTGCAGAAATATTAAGAGCTAGACGGTGGAGGGGAGCGTTTTTTTAAATTGCCGTTTAATCCTGGCACAGGTCATGTTCAGGTTTATACAGCTATCTCCTATGCAAATAAGTGCATTATTCAACACGTAACCACCCAAGCAACACTACATAAAGACAGGACTGTATTTTATGCAGTCCAATATGGTCGCTTAACATAGAGGATCTTTTACTAAGCTGCAGTAGCGTTTTTAGCTTGCTGTGGAAATCAGCTGGCGGTACACGCCGAGATGCCCATTATATTCCTATGCGCATCTTGGCATTTACCACCAGCTGATTTCTATCAGGAGCTAAAAACACTAACACAGATTAGTAAAAGACCCCCTTAGGCAGTTAAGTGCTGAATGTCAGCACTTAACCACTTAAGTGCTGACTCTGCCACTGGACTTCCTACATGTTAACAATCTGTGGTGATATTCATTGGCACTAACCAGTTAAATGCCACTGAATAGCAGTGGATAGCCCCACATTAACAATTTAAACAGCCAGGAGTCATTTCTGGCCAGTTAAATTGCTTTGAATATGGACCCCTATATAATTATGTAGAGGTGGAGCTGGGGTGTCCTGAGGCCATCATTAGAGTTTAGTTGGACATGTCTGAGTGGTGTAGAACGAGTAGAAGTAAATTGATTTTTTACGCATTCCAAAAGTACAAAGACTAGGGGACACTCGAGGAAATTACATGGAAACACTTTTAAAACAAATAGGAGGACATATTTTTTCACTCAACAAATTGTTAAGCTCTGGAACTCTTTGCTGGAGGAGGTGGTAACAGCAACTAGTGTATATGCATTTAAAAGGGTTTGGACAAATTCCTGGAGGAAAAGTCTATAGTCTGCTATTGAGGCAGACATGGGAAGCAACTACTTGCCCTGGGATTTGTAGTATGGAGTGTTGCCACAATTTAGGTTTCTGCCAGGTACTTGTGACCTGACTTTGCCTCTGTTTGGAAAACAGGATGCTGGGCCGGATGGACTGTTGCTCTGATCCAGTATGGCTACTCTTATGTTCTTATGATTGCCAGCAGAGGCCGTCCTAAAGTGAAGCAATTATCTTCATCCAATTAACTTTATTTGGTTATATTTAGTGGCACAGAGCATGCACAGGCTGTGATAACAGTGGAAAACCATGGGCAAGAAGCAAAAATGCTTGCCTATTCTTCAATCTCTACTTGATTAGACAAAACCTTGTGACAAGATATCTTCCTGCTGCCAGAAAAGCAGCACAAAATTTTATCTTTCTGTTCCTAATAGTTAACATCAAATGTCAAACCTCTCTGTTATTTCTAAAGTCACAGAAAATATTGTGCATACTCAGATAGTAGACAGAGTCAGCAAAACTAACACCCTATATCCAAAACATACAGGGACTGGGCCAGGTCACTGCACCAAGGCAGTAATAAAGGCATTTTTAATTTCACGTCTTCCCATCTCAACTGTGACAGTGCTGTGTTTTTCATATCATTTAATATGAGTTAGTGCTTGATTTAGTAAATCATGCACTTCCTTTGTCCCACTTAAAAGATACTGAG